>NC_088360.1:61883451-61898451 GCF_034508935.2 Berghia stephanieae | reverse complement strand
TTCAAGAGCGAAAAACAAACATTTCACATTTCTCATCATTTTAACGTTTAACTCAATTTTCTTTATCTAGATCATTCCGACATAGAATACCGGATAGATGAATTGGACCACAATCATTGTTACTTTCTTAACATGTTACATACACCTCAGAATGCTAAATTCCAACATCAGTTCATATCAAAGGAAACTTCATTTCCATATTGAGCAAGACGCCAGTAAAGGGCTTTTTAAAAAAAGAAACAGCTCAGAGAAGAATCGTAATTGCTTTCAGTCAAGTACTCAATCATACCATAGCCATTAAGGTAAAGAATCTAAAGTGTCTTGCACAAGGACACAAGATTATAGTCAGAGCTTTCTGCGTTTTATATTGCTTAACCTTATTAGGAGATGAGATACAGTCCCGACTTGGCCATCACTGACAGATAATGGTAATGCTGAGAATGATAGTAATAGTGTTGATGACAATGATGATGATGATGATGATGATGATGATGATGATGATGGTTGTGGTGGTGGTGATGATACTACTCGGTTGTAAATAAAGGAACAACTTTTTTAAATTATGATATAATATTGTTCTTTTCCCTCTCACCCTTCTGTCGATGTGCAGGTTGTTCCAGGCCGACACAGTATCACATTGGATTGTATACCAGCGCTTGCTATTTATGTCGACGGAATTCATGTAAATTGATACCAATCTATTCACAATATCTCTATCTTGTCTTGTCTCTCTGACTTCTCTAATTGCAACATATCTGAAAGCGACTAACTGTCTCGATTTGGTATTATTTACTTATTTATTTACTTACTTATTGCCCATTATGCCTGTTGGCAGTTGGCATCTAGGTGAGCAACTAAGGACCTCCATGTTCCTCTATCCATGGCCATCATCTTAAAGGAGCTCCAGGTCTACCCATTGTTTTTAAAGAAAAGACTCTAAACAAAGTGGGCTCTTATCGTTTGTTAAAATACGATGACTTCCGCCATGCGCAGAACCATTTTCATTTTAATAGGTTACTGGGTCTAAATCTCGTGTTTACCTTAGAAACCTCTTAATTCTCGATAAAATATTCTTGGAAGTCTTTTCGATTTTTGCGATGATAAACGTTGCTACGATATAAATCTTTCATCTCAATTATAATGGCTTATAAAATTCACATTACTTTTCCCTTATACACACTAAATTTGTTTAAAACTAGATTCAAATATTCCCGTGGACCGGTGGATGCGCTCCTTTTACTGCAGACTGTTGAGCAAGTCAATTTTAAAAGTTTCATTTCAAAGTTATATGTATGATATGTAGGCTTTTTCCAAATAATAATTGTCATTATTTTTTGTTTGTTTCGGGGAAAAAACATAAAGTATTTACTTTATAGTCAACCGTTCCGAAGTTACTTCCGACTTGTTCTTACATTAGTGTTGGGCGATATAAGAAATGTTCGATATATCAATACGATGCGTTATAGCAGTGATATTGATATTCTAACCAGAAATAACGATGATCACTTCCCTCGCTTGATCTTATCTATGGAAACGGAATTTCTATCATCCGCAGCCCGATTGTTGCATTTATAAACTTAACATGTATGAAGCGTGATAGTTTTGTAAATATAAGTCAATAACTCCATGAAAGATATGTGTTGAGAAGTCGATTAATTATGATTTGGGGACAGGGAAAATAGCGAAAGATAGTGCCTCGCAAAACTAGTCATCAGACAAGAGAGTGTATTGACAAGCCCGATCTTCCTATATTCATCAAATGAAAAGAGCTACTTCCGGTATGACACAGTTATAACATGGGAAATTCCTCTTCGTTGGCCATCTTGTCATATCGATATCTATGGTCTACCCCCACTCTCTCGTCTGTCTCTCCTTCTTCTTCGATCTCTTTCCTTTGGTGTCCATCATCAAGACTCAACTCTCTCAACCAGTAGACTTTTGACCACTCAAAACATGGAATTTGTGACAAACAATAACGTGAATGATATCGACCTCTCTCTGGTCATTGCTATTGTTTTTATATCGCTAAATGGCTGATTAGTTAACACACGATTTTCTTTTTCATTATTTACATATCGTTTCTGTGTTGGTTCTATTGATCAAGCGGTAGAACAGTAGGTATTTTACATAGACACATCGATAGTAAAACCTGTGTAATTCGCTATGTTTACCAATCACTAACATTGTTTTCATTATGACGACTGTCCGAGAGGCGTGGTATCTATGTGTCTATTAACGAAGAACAATAACAAAACATTGAATAATTCATATATTACGGCAAATTTATTCCAATCACTGGCGGAGCTAAAAGATGCATTAGCATAATAAATCAAAGAACACATTTCAATTACTGAAAACTGTTTGGAGAACAAAAGCTTACAGTACAAAGACCAAAAAGCTTACAGTACGATGACCAAAGTTAAAATTTACCAAAGTTGTATTATTTCAACACTCCTGTATGGATCCGAATGCTGGAAGATGACATATAGCGACTTGAACACGCTGTCTGAATTTCATACAATGTGCCCCAGAAGGTTTATGAACATTTGATGCCGGAATAGAATTAAAAATGAAAGTATGCTAGATCAATGTGGAATTGATAACTTGAAGGCTGTAGTACCACGAAGGACATTACCACAAGAAAAAGGCGGAGAAGGAGAAGGGAAACGTCATCACAACTGTCCTACAATGGACTCGATTCAGTATTATTATATGTCGGGTGAACTACATTCTGAAAATTGAAACTTAAATGAAAACTGCTTGAATTACAAAATTTGAGATTGATTTTGTTACATGATAATTCATTCAAATAGATTTTTAAAAGAATTTTTGACCTGCCGCCTCAAAACAGTATTGTGCAGTCTGTTTATTTGCTAAAATACAGTTTACAATCGTAAGAATGGTACGCGGAGTACGTTTCTTTGCTTTGATAGCTGAAAATGAGAATTGATGTAATTACTTATTATAGTGACAAAAACTAAAATCTGATAATATGTGGTCATTTAAATTTTGATATCACGTTTTTCGCTTTTGAGGTCGAGGGGTTACCACCGGTAGTAAAAGCGCTCCATCATTTGTATATAGACCGACGTTGTTATAATTTAACTTTGAGTAGACGCGAGATGATAATAAAGTAGCGTTTAGCGGAAGCTCTGGGTTTTAATACCAGTGAAAACACCGAGGCTGTTTTTCCCCCCTTTTTATTTCCTGTGATAACTGTTCCAGCTTAGTGATAAAGCACTCGCTTCAGAGAACCGCTATCTAAATCGATCCCGAGTGCAGACGAGATTTTTTTTCTGCCCCCCAAGTCCACCTGTGATTGGGTAGCTTGGCGAGTCATATCTAGCGGAAAGTACTTTGTCATAAAAAAAATAATATGAGCTTTTACATAGCGCAATCTCCACTAAACGTGCTCAAAGTACTTTACAGGGGGTCCCTGACCGACAACAACACTTAATATGTAGGGTGAGACATGACGCCTGTTAGGCGATATTACTTTTTTTTCCCGACAGAGATAACGCTGTTTATGGCCAGGTACTCATTTTACACCTAAGTACGGTGAGAGAATGTGAGTAAAGAGCCTTTTCCAAGGACTCAACTATGCGCCGAGCGAGGCTCGAACTCATGACCTTCCGATCCGAGAGCGAGAGTCATACCACAAGACCACATAGAGCACAAAAAATAGACCAGCGTTCTACCCAATTGATAGCAAGCCATTGCTATTGTCCATTTAACGGTTAAGGAATAGTGATAAACTCCTTTTCCGGTTGCCTTAGGACTATGGTGGACTACAGGACGTTAACATGGCGTTGCCTTCTTTTAACTTACCTAAAATACTTTGTGACTTGTGGTGTAGAGCGTCATGAAGTCTGGGATCAGGTCGAAAGTTTGGATACTGCGACTATGAGCGTAACGTTGAGTTCTTGAAAAAGGCACTGTACTCACAATGTCTCACTATACTCGAGTGTGCAATTAGAATTGGTCAGTAAAAACGTTTCCTATGTCGATAGTAATAGTAAACGTCAAGTCTTGTCCTGCGTTCTCAGTATTGGTGTTGGCTTTTGGATCTTTGTAAAGCCCTTCCTTTTCATTTATCAAAAAGTTGTAAAGGGAGTTAAACTTTTTTTTTTTAATTATGAAAGCGGTGGTATTGATATGGCGATAGAACTGTCGATCACTGTTATTGTCACAAATTGTGATTTTTCTCATCGTAATCACGACAGTTCTTACGTTATGGATTATTTACATAATATCTGATAATGTAAAGGAGAGTAGGCTACGTGAAATAAGATCAATGGGTTTTTATATGTTTGTTATTGTCAACAACTTAGGTTTTAATCGCCCTTCGTCCTCTACCTCACTACCTTATTCTTCTCCTCCTCCTCCTAATCATCATCATCATCATCATCATCATCATCATCATCATCATCATCATCATCATCATCATCATCATCACCACCAACACCATCATCATTATCATCATCTAACATCATCACCATTATCGTCATCATCATCATCATCATTATCATCATCATCATCATCATCATCATCATCATCATCATCATCATCATCATCATCATCATCATCATCGCCATCCTCCTTCACAATCACTTCCTTCTCTTTATATTATATTCCTCCTTTTGACTTCGTCATCTTATTTTTCACCCCCCCCCCCCCCCCACCCCAATAATCACTAGAACACCCTACAAGCGACATACATTATTCTATCATGCAAATGTATAACTGGAACAAGTCAATGTATTCTTTTTACACCGTGCCGACTGTAATGTTTCTCTTGTATCAATGTTTCTTTTTGACTACCTGTGTCCGTAACGTAATCCATTACCTATGAAGCGCTTTGAGATGTTTGGTTAATAGAAAGCGCTCAACAAGTGTCATTTTTTATTATTATTATTATTATTATTATTATTATTATTATTATTATTATTATTATTATTATTATTATTATTATTATTATTATTATTATTATTATTATTATTATTATTATTATTATTATTATTATTATTATTATTATTATTATTATTATTATTATTATTATTATTATTATTGTTTTTGTTTGTCTTGTTTTTTGTAGTTTTTTTTTAATCTTTTTTTTTATCTCCTTGAAGGTGCGGACCATGAGACACATCAACGCGGAGTCATTCTACAAAGGGCCATCCATGCATTAGAAAAGTTCCGTGAAAACTACACTGTCATACTCTGGCGAAACACATTTTTTTCATATGGCGAGAAAACTGTTACTTTAAATATCCGTCGATTAAAAATTACTGCTCAACTTGTCCAATAGATTCTTAAGCCTGAGACGTTTTGAAGACCCAGATTTGAGAGTTTTGACAAGTTTAGGAAGCCCGACGGTACAGATCACAAAGCTTATTTATTAGTTCTCAATAAAAAAAATATTGTTTGAATCAGTAGTGTTGTTTTTCATTAAGGCCTTCTTGAACTATGTTACCATCGTTTGAAAATGTTCTTATAAAGAGAAGCTGCAAGGCTGAAATATAAGACTTGTATAGTGGGTCCGGAAGGGCTTTAAATCTGAAATCCTTTAAGCGGTTTTTTTTAGCTTTTGATTTGTATCTTCCTTTCAATGCAAATTGCCTCCAACTATATTTAAGTGTCTTGACAAGGGGGCTTAACGAGAAAAAAAAATCATTTTTGCTGTTAAGAACGGGATGAAGGGTTGCTAGAGCACTCGCTTCTCGTGCAAAGGGACCAAGATTGATCATGAGTGACATTCAGATTTTTTAATTGCCTATCCACCCAGCAGTGATTTGGTATCTGGGTCAAAGGAAAATGTTGCTGCTTAAAGCTCGAAGGTAAAATAACGATCAGTATTGCCATGTAAGCTCCAATTTATTAAACACAGACATTTACTGTGGAGGTTTCGGGTTTCCCCTGTTGTTCTTGATTGATTGTGAGGATGTAGAGTATTTGCAAGCATTAATTTGTATGTTTTAGCAGACCCTAAAAGTCTTAGTCCTCTATCATTTGTTGTTCCGTATGCAAAGCGTCCAACTGTGACCGCCTTGTCTGGATACGCATCCGGCGCCACCTTGGCTATCCAGTCTCCCATTACCACGTCTTTTTTTTTTTGGCACCTTTGAGATTGTTTACTCGAGTATCTCATTAAAAACTCTGCCAAATCTTCATCACTGTAGTCTGAAGTTGGTGCATGAGCCTGGATGATTGTTAGATAAAGTGGCTGGGCTTCAATTCTTATGGATATTAGGCGGCTTGATACAGGCGTGCATTCAATAATGGCGTTAACATTTTCTTTCCTTACAAGGAATCCAACTCCATGCTGGTGTATTGTTTCATTACCGGAGTACCATAATTTATGTCCATCGCTTGCTGTGGTCTCTCCGAGACCAGTCCACCTAACCCCAGGTAGATGTCCCATTTGTAGCGATTGAGTTCGTGCACTAATCCATTTACTTTCCCTGTGGCATAGAGGGACATTCCAAGTGCCGATGGTTATCTCTGTGGATGTCAGTTTTAATTTCTTATTGTCTCTAATAAACAATTTATCACTTCCGCCCTGAAATTTATAGAAACTAGTAACAAGCCCGCAATTTCGCGGGGAAATAACTATTTTCATTCGATTTTGTACCCACCATCATTTACTGAGGGCAGATTGGTAAACAACATTGATTTTTCTGTGTGGCCCAACACGGAGTGTAAGCCGCTATAGCCTCTGACCTGTGACACAGCAACAAACAGTTGTCCGTGTGTGAAAACGGGTTGTGGTAAGAAAATCAACTGCGAAAATAAAACTGAAGTAGCAGACGTGAGTAGAGTTGAAAGACGATCCTGGGATCGAGATCTTACTTTACAGTACAGTACTCTGGTGATCATGTTTGATGGCGTTTTTTATGCACCTCCGCTGGAGGTGTACAAAAACGCACCGTTTTTATGCACCTCCGTTGGCGTTGCTGGTTGATTAATGAAAATGTAACTGCTTGAAGCTCGAAGGAAAAAATATCGATACGCCTCAATTTAATAGACGAAGACATACTGTACTGTGGATGTTTCTGATTTCCCCTTTATCAACAAAACATGACGAATAAAACACTGAGGACGAATGAGAGATGTGTAGTGTGAATGGCGTAGATAAGGTAAATAGACATAAACAATGATGGGACAGGAAGTTTTTGAAAAAGAACAACAACTTGATGTCATAAATAGATGAAAACTGTTGAAAACTTAGTGTAGATCTGAAATCCTTAAAGTAATTAAGTGAATACATTATTTCGAATGCGACGATTTGAGTAAAAACGCCAAATTGACAACTTTTTACAGTGTCGAAATTGATTGTTTTTGAGAGTATTAGTGTCATCGGTACATATTTTATATCTGTTTGACTCAAGGAACTTTCAAATTGACTTTAAATTATAAAAGGAAATCAAGTTATCTGTTTATCTATCTGTAAAAAATACATTTCTAATTTTCAAATCTTTCAGTAGAGTTGTGCGCCGTATAGTTGTTTTAATTGACTCAAATGCCACAATGTTCTCCATAAGGCATTGTCTCATCAGTTGACAGTTTACTAGGAAAGTCTGGAAGTGAATCTAAAAGCAAACTATCATTGTCAGAAAATGGATGGTTACATAAACTACAAGCATGCGGTGCTCCACTGTAATTAACATCTGTTGTCATGCTTTCCAGCGTGAGCTTGGCACGATCAATGGTATTGGTATGTGAGGCATTCTCTACTGAAATGTAATAGTTACACCCAGCTGATCTGCGTAAATGACCAAAATGGCTTTCAATATCATCCTGTTGAAAAAAACGAAGAGACACATAATCATGATGGAGACTGTTATCTGAGGACAAGAGAAAATGTGCCAAATCAATAAAGCACTTGCAGGTCCAGAAGAGAGCCTTGGCTGTATCTGCTGTAAGAGAATGCATACGAGGATTAGAAAGTGGAGTAAGTCGTAGTGCGATATCTGCCCATCAGTTCAGAATATCCAGCTGGTGATGCTCCTCATCCCCGATTACTGCCATGTCAGGATCTTGATGTCGAGTCTGTCGGAGAGGATCTTTTGTAGTAAAAAACGTTCCATAAACACATCACATTATCAATGAATATAGCCGTATCTTTCCATGACTGTGTAGAAGCTGATGAAGACTTGTTTTTTTCTGAAAAGACATCAAGAACAAGAGAAACTTTCTTCTTTTCAATGTTAGAAGGCCTAAGACAAACATTATTTAATTTAGACATGCGCAATGAAAATTCAGATGTTTCATGATCATATAGTGCCATCAAATCCGACCATTTAGCAATCTTCTTGTCTGTGGGGTCAGTGCTATCTAAAGGTAAAAAAAGCAATAGTACCAGTTCTTTCTGAAATCCAATTATTACGTTTGTTCTTGAACAGGTGAACTGGATCATAAATAAAAAAAGAGGTTTGTGATTAGTTGAGACTGGGGATTTAGCAATCCAAGGCTTTTGCTCATCATCCTTGTCAAATTTCTGAAAAAGACTGATTTACTCTATTATTATCACATACAATAGCGACAACATTTCCTCCATATTCCTCCACAGTTGTAATGACTTCAGCAACCTGTTGAAATTGAAATTCAGAAGTTAATGAATGACACGGAACAAGTCTGGCAAGGAAAGATTTTGAACCAAAAAAACATTTCACCATAATACCAAGTATTGTTGTAGCTGCTCTGTCAGGATAATCATGAGCATAACCAAAGACTTCAACATCACGATACGACAAAGAGGCTTTGATGTGAATTTCATCCACAATCAATATACATCCCCGACTGCGCTCACTGAGGTTCCTGAAAATAGAGGTAAATAAAGCTGCATCACTCATATTTTGCTGACAGCAGTAATTTTCTGTAAAGTAGAAATTGATAGTAATTGTGAATAATTCGTAAGCTGTGAATAAAAAGAACGAGACAACGAATACCAAGTAAAAGCAGTAAAAGGGTCCTCTGTGGAGAAATGCTTTTATTTTTAGAGGCATTAAGAATGTGAACATTACGCTGTAGAAATTTCACCTGTGTAACATCTTCATTATTTGAAATGACATAGTTAATCAATGCATCAAGCCCACTCCAACACTTCACTTGCTTGTCACTAGAAATAAAGTCTGGATAATTCTTTATTTTCTGACACCCTTGTAGCATTCAAATGATAAAGCCAGAGAACCCGAGGAAGATAAAATATTAAAAACATAGAAAAATCACAAATTGGACCATCTCTACGTATACTACAGAAAGTGTAGAGCCCTCTTGCCTTCTCAAATCCAACAACACCTCCTGTAGGATGGTCAAGAAGCATGTTAATAAAGCGTTCATGAAAATCCTTTCCCTCAAACAAATCTTTTGCACGAAATTCAGCCATTTCATCAATAACAATAGCTCTCGACTCTGCTGTTGCTCTGTCAGTATTACGAGAAGTATGTCTGCCAGCCTGTAGAGGGATACAAGATTTTGGAACGTTAGGGAAAATAGAAGGTGGATTAGCAGGTCGAAAGGCTCTTCCAACGGTTCGAATCATTTCAGTGTCTTTCGGCCAATGTAAAGAACACACGCCCATGTTATCAGTCACATCCTCAAATTTCAATACATTGGGCAGACGTGAAATCCAAAGCCTTTTTGTTTCATTGTCAGTTGGAAAACGATAAACAGAAATCTTTTCATCTGGTGCCGATGGTGGATTATCGCGAGTGGGATGATATCCACTTCGACAATTTACGACTGAGCACTTCCTCCCCATTTTATACTAAATCCTGTTGGAAATCACAAATAAATTAATGCTGAAATGTTAGAATGCTGTGGAAATAAGAATCATTTCATAAAAATCACTCTAAAAAGGGGGGAAAAATCAAATTTAACGGACTCCATGCTAGAGAAATCGCCTATGCAGATGATGTCGATTTTATTGGATCAACACCAGCAAATATAGACATCATACAAAATACCCTCATGAAATATAACCTCCAAGTCAATGCCAATAAAACCGAATTTACAACAATATCGAGGAACAAAGAGGAATGGAAAAGAACAAAGAAAGTCGGCTCACTAATTGGAGACACCGAGGATGTACAAAGAAGAAAACAGCTATCAAACGCCGCACTCAGTAAACTCACCAATGTATGGATTAGAGGTGACAAAATAAAGAGAAAAACCAAACTGAAACTGTACCATGCTCTTGTAAAACCGGTACTTCTGTATAACTGCGGCACTTGGGCGTTGACAAAATCCGAAGAAGAACATCTGGATGCCTTCCATCGCACACAGCTAAGAAGGGTACTGGACATCAAATACCCCAAAAAGATCTCAAATGAATCACTCTATAAGATCACAAAAGAAAGACCAATCTCCCTTGACATTTTACAACAACGATGGCAACTTTTCGGTCACATACTACGCAGGGACAAAAACATACCAGCAAACCAAGCCATGTCGGGATACTTCCAAAAACACGGGAACCTTTTCAGAGGAAGACCGATCACAACACTCCCTGTGATCCTAAACAAAAACCTCACAACACTTGGACAAAGCATTAGTCTCAAAACGGCAGGGGACCTTGAAAATCTGAGAACCCTAGCAGAGGACCGGCAATATTGGAGACACCTCACACAGGAAATACTGGAAACAGCCAAGGCGACCCGATCTTTCGGTCGAGACGCGAAAGGCATCTAAGTCAAGTAAGTCATGCTTGATAACATAGGATGAGAAAAAGAAAGTAGAAATCTTAGGTCCTTACAAAACGAGGCTAAGTGCGTGTTAAACGTCCTGTGTGTATGGGCTTCTTGGTTAACACCCTTCCGTAAAACTCAAACCGTTACAGAAACGCAGACGGACAAATCAAATCCTTTTTTTTAGCTTGGGCGACCGAAGAGTTTCTGCAATGACAGAATTTATAAGACATGGAACGAAATAAAAAAGCTAGCTCGGGATAGAGAGGGATGAAAAATGTTTGTCTGTGGCCTATACCCTAACCCAGGGAGAAAAAGGCAATTATGATGATGATGATGATGATGATGATGATTGTAACAAGCATAGTAACATAAAGAATTTGTCATGAATAACAAATTCAATCATTGGCAATATTGATAAAGAATTTATCATGAATTTAATAATAGGATTCTACAGTCGTGCCGTCACTTCCCTCGTAATGACGCAAAGTAACTTAATAACTGGTTCTAAACTATCGGAACAATGGCGGACGCCCTATTTGAAATACTTCTCCGACGAGCATAAAAGTGTATCCAGAGGAAAAAACATTTTAAATTTGATCATGTTTTGACTTTTATGCATTCTGATCACATGACATGTGAAAAAGTTCTAGCCGGCATGAAGAATAAAAAGTAACGATTTGCTTTGTTTAGAACCAAGTTGCTCGTTGCTGGGCGGACGTGACAACATATTATTGAATCCTATTACCATAGAAACTGACTTCCCATCAAGAATAACAGAAACGATGGGTCATTATTATGATAGCGAAGAGATTATGTTAACGGATGTAGTGGTAGTGGAAGTAGTAGCCGTAGAACCCAGGGCCATGTTAATAGTAGAGCCCATTAACATCTTTACCAGGACTGACGGCCCACGCACAGCCGAAACCGCAGATAGGCTGACACCGGCCTATCAGCGTGTTGGCTGAGTTGCGTCACGGCCTAACAAACACTAGACTCTTAACGAAATCGTGCCGATCGACGAACCCGAACGGATCTAGCCTTCTCACGTGACCATGAACGAGATCTGGATAGTGAAGGCTCTCAAGCGATATGCAGCATCGGATCTAAGGTCACGTGAAAGAGGAGAGCTTGGGTTGCTGACAGCGACATCTAAATAGACGATGATTGCTGGCCAATGAACCGTGTCTACCAGTCTGCGTTGTGGGGTTCGAGGAAAGAAGGAGGGGTTGTGAGTTCGAGTAGTGTATCTACTATTTATGTAGCAAAAGTAGTAGTTGTAGTAGTAGTAGTAGTAGTAGTGGTAGTGATAGTGATAGTGGTAGTAGTAGTAGTAGTAGTAGTAGTAGTAGTAGTAGTAGTAGTAGTAGTAGTAGTAGTAGTAGTAGTAGTAGTAGTAGTGGTGGTGGTGGTTGTAGTAGTAGTAGTATATAAACTCTCTCTCTCTCTCTCTGTCTCTCTCTCTCTCTCTCTCTATCTCTCTCTCTCGCTTTCTCTCTCTCTCTCTCTCGCTATATATATATATATATATATATATATATATATATATATATATTATATATATATATATATATCCTTTCTTTAAAAAATATAGCATTGTGGAGAACATTGTGCTTATTTGAGTCAATAAAAAAATTTATACGGTGCACAACTCTACTGAAGGATTTGAAAATTAGAAATGTATTTTTTACAGATAGATAAACAGATAACTTGATTTCCTTTTATAATTTAAAGTCAGTTTGAATGTTCGTTGAGTCACACAGATATCATAAAATACGTACCGACGACACTAAACACACTCAAAATCAACCAATTTCGTCACTGTAAAAAGTTGTCAGTTTGCGTCATCTATTTATGACATCAAGCATTATTATTACTTCCGTTGTGTTGTTGATTTAGCGGTGATCAGTGTTATTATGTAGTAGTATGTTCTAATTGCGTGTATGTTTGTGTGTGTGCGTGTGTGTGTGTGTGTTGTGTGTGGCGTATACATGTGTGTGTGTTGGCATTTTTCAGCAAATCGTGGCATTCACGGTGATATTATTCACTTGATCACATGAAGGTATTTCAGTCGCCATTTTGATTCTTTTTTTTACTATTAAGATTAGCTCGAGACCGAATGATTTTTTTTTCTATTAGGGTTAGTCATAAATCTTAGTAAAGGTGCCAGGGTGTTTGTTTTTCCATAAGTTAAGTAAAGGGGAGACATTCTGAAAGCTCCTACATCCCCAGTATTCTTTAAATTTGTATTATCACCGTTGATATTTTGTCAGGCGTTTATTTATTCAATTTGTCATCATTTTTTTCTATTAGGGTTAGCTCGAGATCGGATGATATTTCTTTTTTCTATTAGGGTTAGTCATAAGTCTTAGTAAAGGTCTAGGATGTTTGTTTTTCCATAAGTTAAGTAAGGGGAGACATTCCGAAAGCTCCTACATCCCCAGTATTCTTTAAATTTGTATTTTCAACGTTGATATTTTGTCAGGCATTTATTTATTCAATTTGTCATTATATAGAAGTATTTTAAAAACTCTAGAACAAACCTTGATAGATTTGTGAAAGTTTAAAATTTCCTAATTTGACCATTGTTTTGATTTTCGGCCGCCATTTTGATTTGTTAAGTATTGAAAGGTAGTGCAAAGCAGTCCGAGAGTTGTTTTTTTCTATTAGGGTTAGCTCGAGAGGTTAGTCATAAGTCTTATTAAAGTTGCTAGGGTGTTTGTTTTTCCATAAGTTAAGTAAAGGGGAGACATTCCGAAAGCTCCTACATCCCCAATATTCTTTAAATTTGTATTTTCACCGTTGATCTTTTGTCAGGCGTTTATTTATTCAATTTGTCATCATTTTTTCTATTAGGGTTAGCTCGATATCGGAGTATATTTTTTTCTATTAGGGTTAGTCATAAGTCTTAGTAAAGGTGCTAGGATGTTTGTTTTTCCATAAGTAAAGTAAAGGGGAGACATTCCGAAAGCTCCTACATCCCCAGTATAATGTATTCACTTAATGTAAATGTTGCTGCTCGAAGCTCGAAGAAATATATAATCATATGAAATTGAATGTAAGCTTCAATTTAATTACAAAAACATATCAAATGAACGTTTCGGGTTTCCCCTTTATCAATAAAACAGGATGAATGAAACATCAAAGATGAATGAGATAATGTGGTAGTGGCGTAGTTAAGATGAATAAACAAAACATTGGTTGGCAGGAAATTAGTATGCTCCTTTGTAAGGAAGTACGAATTAAAGCAGAATGCTAGATATTTCTAAAAAGGTGTGCAATTAATTAATTGAAAAGAGGGGAGACGGGGAGGAACTGTGTAATGCAGTTTAGAAAGTGAAATATAAAAACATGTAGAATGTTGTTGGAAGATAAATACAATGGAATTGAAAATCCTTTCTTAAATATAGTCTAGCCTTGTGGAGAACATTGTGCCATTTGAGTCAATAAAAAAAAAATTATACGGCGCACAACTCTACTGAAAGATTAGAAAATTAGAAATAATAATTTGATTTCCTTTTATAATTTAAAGTCAGTGGAGGTGCATAAAAACGGTGCCAAACGTCACCAAACATGATCACCAGAGTACTGTATTGTAAAGCCCCCCATAGACGCTGACATCTGATCGTCTCGCGGATTACCTTTGGGTCGCTGTGACCCGATCCCTGCGTTTATCGCAGATGATTTTTGCCTACACACGGGGAGATATTTTTTTGAGGCGATCGGCGATCGGGGGCGTGGCAGTATATAAAAGTGGACAATTTTTTCTGATTTTCGCTGTTTTCACGTCGGATTCGTTATCAGCGTCAAATTTACAATAAGTTTGATACAAAGAACTGTGTGTTTACTCCAAAAATTGGTGAAATTAGAAATAAATTTTAATTAATAGTGGGGCTATATGGCCGACAGAACCGATCCCAGTTACTGTCTGTTATTCTATCTTTCGTCTTGCGCACAATAGTGATTACTTCTCACTAAATTATATCAATTATACTGTTGAAGGAACGAAATTGACATCATTCCACTCTTTGTTATTGTATTAAGGCAGTCATTTTGGTAATTAGTTCTCACTAAATTATATCAATCAGACTTTTAACGTTCAAGGTTACTCGTAGTTTTGTGTGACGGTACGTTATTTCCGACTGGTGGATGTTGTGAGCATTTTACCTAAACTCATAGCACCAATAACAGTCCAAGTTATTCGCATCATATGTAGCAATAGCTATAAGAGAGAGAGAGAGAGAGAGAGAGAGAGAGAGAGAGAGAGAGAGAGGGAGAGAGGGGGAGAGAAAGAGAAAGAGAGAAAAATTTACTT
>NC_088360.1:61823451-61875951 GCF_034508935.2 Berghia stephanieae | reverse complement strand
TGTTGGTTCTATGGATCAAGCGTGAGAACAGTGGGTATTTAACTCAGACATATATCATCGTTAGTAATTAGTAAAGCCTGTGTACTTTGCTATATTTACCAATAACTGCCATTATTTACATTGTGACGACCACAACGGCGAGCACACACCACAACAACACACGAAACAAACGAACAACAAGAAATTAGAGAAACCCCTCTCCATAGACCACACGACACAAAACTAGTCTATCTCCGTTGGTTCAGTTTTGTGTGTGTGTGTGTGTGTGTGTGTGTGTGTGTGTGTGTGTGTGTGTTTTGTTTTGTTTTTGTTTTTCGTCTTGTCAGGATGGACGACGAGAGATAGAAAATTATTGACAAGTTTGTGATCTGATTGATAGTATTTTGTAAGAACGACTCATAACAATGGCTATAGACTGCACAACACAGCCGTAACAAAAAAAAACTATCATGTTGCCGTTTGTAGCATTGCTCATTTTTTGTGCCCTGTGTGGTCAAGATGGACAACTACAAAAAGAAAGTTATTGAATTTTATTGAGAGAGGCCCGCCCCTTCTTTGGGACCCAAAGTACTCAGAATATCACATCAAGGATAAATGAAAACAAGTCTGGGAAGATATGGGCATACAATTTTTACCTGCCGCTGAGCTTATTTTTAATAAAAATAAAAATGGCGGCGATGGTAATAACGATGATGATAATAATGATAATAATAAGAAATAGTAATAATGATAACAATAACAACAATGATTATGATGATGATGATGACGATGATAGTTGTAGTAGTTGTAGTAGTAGTAGTAGTTGTTGTAGTAGTAGTAGTAGTAGTAGTAGTAGTAGTAGTAGTAGTAGTAGTAGTAGTAGTAGTAGTAGAAGTAGTAGTTGTTGTAGTAGTAGTGGTAGTGGATGTGTGTGTGAGAGAGAGAGAGAGAGAGAGAGAGAGAGAGAGGGAGAGAGCAGGGGGAAATTGTTCATTGGTGTGTTTATTGTGTGTGTGTGTGTGTGTGTGTATGTGTGTGTGTGTGTGTGTGTGTGCATGCACTCATGTTACTATGATATTAGAGAGTATGATTAGTAATAATAATAATAATATAATAATAATATATAATAATAATAATAATAATAAATAATAATAATAATAGATCTTTATTGTCCATAAATATGGCAATTTGTCATTTAGTTACACTTGTTATAACGTTAAACGATAACTGTAACATTGAACAGATATTTCACTCCTACGTATTTTCTCTCTCTCTCTCTCTCTCTCTCTCTCTCTCTCTCTCTCTTCTCTCTCTCTCTCTCCTCTCTCTCTCTCTCTCTCTCTCTCTCTCTCTCTTCCTCTCTTTCTTTCACACGTGCGATATACACAACATAACATATTCATTTCGTTTTCAATTTGTTACGATTGTGGCAATTCGACACCAAAAATTATCATCATTATCAATTGGTCAGTTAATCTTACATTAAATAAATTAATCAGTTAATCAGTCAACGAATCAATCCTTGGTTTTTCTGTACCATATGAAATATTCAACATTTTTATTGCTGATGGAACGAACGTTGATTTATACTTGTTAGTTCTACATTTAATCTGACAAAACCTTCTCCCAGATGGTAAAAGACTAAATTCATGGTATAAAATATGTTTTTTATTGTTGGTAATTGAGAATGCTTTCCTTTCTATTGCTTTTCCATGAATTCTTTCTACTCCATCAAGAGGATGGTTTATTATTTTTGATGCCTCTTTGATAGATTTTGAAATTTTTGATTTATCTTTAAGTCGGCATCCTCCAAACCATATGGTGCAGCCAAACGCAATTACACTTTTAATCAATGAGTCATAAACTCTTAACATAGTTTTCTTCCTTACTTGAAATGTTCTCAATTTCCTTAGGATGTATAATCTTTGGGCAACTTTCTTAGATATTATATTAATATGTTGAGAGAAATTGAGTGAACTATCAATGGTTATTCCTAAATATTTAAAATAGTCAACTATCTCAACATCATCTTTACCGATCGCCACACACTTTAAGTCGTTTTTATTTTTTTACACCAAACACCTGTTCTTTCGTTTTTTCAACATTAGGACTCAAAATATATTACTTACACCGCCTTCCACACAGCTGGAAAATTGCGACTGTAGCGTTTAAGCGGGCTCGGGCAAAACAAGCTCGGAACTACAACAAACATACACGAGAGTGAAAATGACAAGTCGGAGACAAGGCCTTACTATTACTACCCTCGGGAGATTACAAATTGCATGGCAAGGCTCATACGTTATCACAAAGAAACTGTCTATAACGAACTATTGACTGAATGTGAAAGGAAAACACAAAACTTATCACATCAATCTACTAAAAAGTATTTTGAGAGAGATGCACAACCTACTTTGATGTCTTTAATAGTAGCTGAGGAGGTGGAAAGTAACGAAACCTTTGCCCTGGACCAGCCTATTACTGTGTCGGAGACTCACAGCGACGTTGACCTCAATGCAGATCTTGACCGGGAGCGAAAGGAACAACTGCGTGACCTAGTCAGCCGCCACAAAACCTGCTTTACGGACAGACCTCTGGTCATACAGACTCAGAGGACGTGAAATTAACCCTTCTTGATCCCACTCCGATTCTTTGCAAACCATATCCCGTCCCTCTTTCTAATGAAAAGACGATCGAAACAGAAATACAGACAATGCTAGATGCAGCCATCATAACGACATCTAATTATAGTGCACCGTATTACTCCGGAGACCCAACGGGAGCACAGATTGTGTATTGACTGTCGTAGACTCAACGTGGTTACTGAGTTTCAACCAGAACCACTCCCAGATCCCAACCGGATATTCGCCTTGTTAGTGGGAAAAAAGTTCATCAGCGGTCTTGTTCCCACTAAAGGATTTCATCAAATTTCGATGCATCCCTTATCCAGGACATCCTTTAGCACTTCTTCAGGACATTACGAACCTACCGTCATGCCTTTTGGACTGCACAAAGCAACTGGAATATTCTCACGAATGATGAGAAAACAACTAACGCCCCTTCAAAACAACAACATTCTCCATTTTATGGACGACATTTTAGTTGCATCACCCACATTTGCATGACCTGGAAACATTATTCACTCGACTGAGTGAAACTGGACTCACCGCTCGACCGACTAAATGCAAATTAGTATACACAACTCTTGACTTCGAAGGTTATCAACTAAATCAAGGAACGTTACAACCTGAACAAAAAAAAATGTCGAAAAGATGAAGAACGCACCTAGACCAAAAATAAAGAAAATGTTCGGTCCTTTATCGGAATGTGCAGTTTCTATCAAATGTTTATTCAAGACTTTAACCAAATTGCCTCCCTCTCAGTGATCTCACGAGAAAAGCAGCACCTGTCACAGTCGTTTGGATGCCAAAGTGCGAACACCCATTTCAAGCCCTGAGGGAAAAACTAACCTGCCAACCCATATTGCATTTGCCTGACCCTTCAAGACCCTTTGTAACTGAGGACAGATGCCAGCGGTACGGCTATTGGGGCCGTACTAATGCAAAAGGACGCAAATGATGAATCTTTACTACACCCCATTGCATATGCCAGCCGGAAACTTAACCCAGCGGAGAGAAATTATGCGACAGTAGAACAGGAATGTTTAGCAATCGTTTGGGCCATACAAAAATTCGAGATGTACCTATACGGCCAACAATTAACTCTACAATGTGATAATCAACCTATGCTATTTTTGGCATCGGCACAGAAGCTCAACGCAAAACTAATGCGCTGCTCATTACTTCTTCAACTGTACTCCTTCAAGAATGTGTTACTAAAAATAGAACTCGACCGGTAATAGGAAATGTATAACACTCTAAGAACCAAAAAAACTTTGGTAATATGTTTTTAGTTTGTATACAAAAAATCTTAGCTCTATGTCAAAAATAAATTGAGTTATTGCCCTTTGTTCACATTGAACAAAAAAAAAAAACACAAAAAAACAAGTGTGTTTTTGTGAAACATTTGGAAAATTTTTGATAAAACAATACATTTAAAGACAAAAATATAAGCTACTGAATAAAAATAGAAGATATTCAATGATTTATCGCCGATTATCGCCATTCTTCCCAGTACCTATTGTACCAGTCTGTTGCATTTTCACATGTAATCCCAGTCCAGCCTTTGATATAGTCTAGCCATGATCTGGGAAGGTGGTCTCTTGGTCGCTTGCCTTCTACTTTTCCTTCCTCGATGGTCATACAGATGGTGTTATACTGTATAGTGTAGTGTAGCCAAAGTATTTCCATTACATGATCTTTATTGATATATACAGAATTCCGGGCATAGGTTTAGAGTATATCAGACTGCCTCATTGGTCTTATTTTGTTTCCAGATTATTCTACTAATGCTTCGAAAACTCCACATTTCAATTTCAGGTAATAGCCTGTCCATGTTTTTATTTAGCATCCATAATTTTGAGCCGGTGTAGCACGCCAGAATGACTCTATCGCCAAAAAGAGTCTCGAGTTAGATTGGCGGCCGCCAGAAACGCTCTAGAGTTTACCTGGCGTGAGTCCCGCCCACGCCAATTCTACTCTCTCCGCGCCAAAAGCACCCTACAAAGGGAAATAACTCGCACCTGAAAAATTCAGTAACCGAGAGTAATCCCCCTTACCATCAACATCTCAAGCAGGAGTGGCTGTCCACGCAAAGCCGCTAAACTAATTAAAAGAGCATAGTTCTAGCTTAATAATAATATTATTTACGTAAAATGGGTAAATAAATGAATGTACGTAGAAGGGGTGCACATCATGAGGCATAAAATGTGAAATACTCTACAAGGTAGATAGATAGAGATAGATAGAAAGAAAAAAATAAGAGAGAGAGAGAGAGAGAGAGAGAGAGAGAGAGAGAGAGAGAGGAAAACGTACAAGAGGGGAGAGATAAAGAAAAGAATAATGTACGTCAATCGAGCACAATAATAATAATAATAATAATAATAATAATAATATAATAATAATAATAATAATAATAATAATAAATAATAAGATAATAATATATATAATAATAATAATAATAATAATAATAATAATAATAATAATAATAATAATAATAATAATAATAATAATAATAAATGGCATTTATATAGCGCTTTACCCCGTTCTCACAGGCTCTAAACGCTTTACATTGATATAAAACAAAACACATTACAGTGAGACAAGTGTGAAGGAAACGTGATACGAATTCAATTTAACAACAACAAAATATGAAAATAATATTGCAACATTATGACTTAAAAAGATAAAACTTTAAGCGAGATTTGAACGTTGTCAACGAATCCGAGCATCTCACGTGTGATGGGAGAGAGTTCCAAAAATGGGGGGCCGAAAATTGAAAAGATTGTTTACCTATTTTACGCAATGGCTTAGGTTTGACAAGGATTGATTGGTCATTGCTTGACCTCAAGTTTCTATTCTGGACATATATGTTTAGAAGGTCTTTAATATAGGAGGGACTGTTCGTGCTCAGGGATTTGTAGACAACAGTACAAATCTTATAGGCAACTCTTTTTTCCACAGGAAGCCAATGTAACTCACGGAGAAGAAGAGTTGCTGACGGGTATTTTTTGTTAATGCGTACAATGATCCTGGTTGCGTTATTTTGAGCAACCTGAAGTTTGCTAATTTTGTCTTTAGCTAAATTCGCCCAAAGGGAGTTACAATAGTCCAATTTAGATAAAACAAGGGAATTAATTAAAAGTTCTGCTATATGCTTCGGTATTAAATTACGAATTTTGCTTATTTTATATATTTCTATGTACATAGATTGTAGGGTGTTATTCACGTGGCTTGTCATGGAAAGATCTTTATCAATGATGACGCCAAGGTGTTTTGCTTTATTTGAAAATTCTATTGTGCTATTTCCGAGAGTAATAGTTAATTTATTTGCCTGTTTAAGGATACTCGGCCTTCCACACATTAAAATCTCAGTTTTACTATCATTTAATTTTAACTTATTGTGGTACATCAAAGATTTAATCTCATTAAAACAGCTCGTAATTCGTTGTATTAAGAACTGTAAATTACTAAGGGGTGCTGAATCATATATTTGCGTATCATCTGCATAAAAATGATAACTCAGATTGAATCTGGATATCACACTAGAAAGGGGCTGCATATATACAGTAAAAAGGACAGGGCCAAGAACAGATCATTGTGGCACTCCAAAATTTAGTAAAACTTGTTCTGACTGAACACCATTCACCACGACAGTCTGCCATCGATCCTGTAAATATGATGTAAACCATTTAAGGGTAATTCCTTTTATGCCGAACGTATTTTCTAGTCTTCTTAACAAAATGTCATGGTCAATGGTGTCAAAGGCAGCTGAAAGATCTAAAAGGCATAATACATTGATATTGTTAGCATCAGCATTACATAACAAGTCATTAAAGATTTTAAGAAGCGCCGTTCAGTACTGTGTTGATGTTTGTAGGCTGACTGAAAGGGTTGTTCCAAACTGTTGTTCTTAAGATGATATGTTAATTGTGTAAGAACTACCTTCTTCAAAAGTTTTGACAAAAAAGGTAAATTTGATACAGGACGATAATTGTTTAATATATTGTGGTCCAGTGATGGTTTCTTCAGAAGTGGTTTGACGAGGGCACTTTTAAAGCACGATGGAACTTCGCCAGTCAGTATGGATGTAATTTATGATTGATGTAATGGATGGTAATAATGTATCGATGGAGCTGGCCAAAAGCTGTGCTGGTAGGGGATCAAGGTCGCAGGATTTAATGGGAGCTTTTTTTATCAACTCGTTTATGAAACTAGGTGAAACTGGTTGGAACTTGTTTAAAGGAGTACCACAGAATATATTTTTATCTATAAATGGTTCATGCCGATCTAGTTCTGAACGAATGTTATGGATTTTGTCTTTTAAAAAGTTGACAATTGTGTTTGGCAAGTCTCTTTGATTGGTTGTAGATGTAATAAAGTGCATCTGTCACGTCCAAGTAGATCATTGCAGATGTTAAATAATTGTTTGCAAGATTTAGAAGTTTCGAATTTTGAAAGAAAATACGTGATCTTTGCCTTTTTTATTGTTGTCTTCCAGGCACGAAATGTGTTCTTGAATAAATCACGATGAATCGTAAGGCCTGATGTTTTCAGCAGTCTCCGACACTTCGTTTTAGCTTCTTTAACGTCCGACGTATACCACGACGTATACCACAATACACCATGTCATGTGAAATAATCTACAGGGAAGGGGGGAAAGAGAAAGAGCGAGAGAGAGAGAGAGAGAGAGAGAGAGAGAGAGAGAGAGAGAGAGAGAGAGAGTGAAATGGAAATTTAAGATCTTGGAGGAGTTGGGGGGGGGGGGGGGAATTGTATTTTTAATAGTAATATCTTTATTATCCGCAAAATTTAGTGGTTTACATTGCTCGAACAAATATAATAAACATTAATAGAAATGTGTGGATCTTATATGATCCTCATAGCAAATTTACTTCACATTGCACACAGAATTCATTCCAATTTAATACAACAAATTAAGAGTGATTTCAAATAATGTATCCAGTTTCTAAGTTACTCACTCAAACTATTCACTCCTCTTCCAATACAATTTTAAACGGTCCCAATTTCATTCACATATCATTCCTCTTTTCCACCAACCCCCCCCCCCCCTCTCTCTCTCTCTCTCTCTCTCTCTCTCTCTCTCTCTCTCTCTCTATATATATATATATATATATATATATATATATATATATTATAATATAGATATATATATATCTATATATATATATATCACTCTTCTCTCTCTCTCTCTCTCTCTCTCTCTCTCTCTCTCTCTTAATCTCTTCAACACACACACACACTCCCCCCCCTTCTCTCTCTCTCTCTCTCTCTCTCTCTCTCTCTCTCTCTCTCTCTCTGGCCATCTTTTCCCCTCTCTAACTCTCTATCTATCTTTTCCCTCTCTAACTCTCTATCTTCCTCTCATAATCTCTTCAACACACACAAACACATACTCTTTCTCCCTCCTCTCTCTCTCTCTCTCTCTCTCTCTCTCTCTCTCTCTCTCTCTCTCTCTCTCTCTCTTTCTTTTTTAGCTTTGTATTATATCATATCGCTTTCCCACACGGTTGATTTGATTGATTAAAAGAGTCTAGGTTTTGGTTATTGTTAATGACAGTAATACGTATAAGAACAACCTTGTAATCAAAATTAAAACGAAAGGAAGATACACCATGAAACTTGGAACTAACTTATAAGTAAAAGGTAGAAGGGAGTGGATTGGCAGTGAAAGATGAAGAAGGGGGGGGGGTGGAGTTTGAGGAAAACATAGAAGACTAAGAGATAAATAGAAATAGGAAATAGGAGATAGTGGGGGCGGGGTCGGGGGCGAGGAAAGGCTCGTAAGTAGGTTGTACTTTTGCTTTGTTTTCTCCAAAATGTTGATTGACTGGGACGGAATCAAACTAAAATCTATGATTCTATGGGTGGTCATTGTGTGTGAAACCGATATCATTCTGTACAGACAAACCAGAGATTTTAGGGGCAGCTTGGCTCAGCAGTACGATCTTTGCTTCGTACCCGAAAAGTATCCAGTTCGATCACCCGCCGCAACGCTGTGTGGCCTTGAGCAAGTCACCTCGCCCTAGCTCAATTTGCGGCCCTGTACTGCGGCTGATGTCTTCCCTTGGAATAGACCCAAGAGACAAATTTCTCCTATGGGATGGGTGAAAGCAATTTTATTTTATTTTAAAATTATTTATTGTTCAATGCCTGGCAAGGCAATCCAAATTTTCCTTGCTCACTCAAAATCCTCAATTTATTGGGACAGCTGTTGTCGCAGTGCTTGCGATCTAAATTCTAATTTATTTAACCATTTTCCAACTCTCAGAAACTATAAATATTTATATTAGGCATTGGCCGCATTATAACACTTAACATTTATATCCTAAAGTATAGATCATCTTCATAATTAATATGCACAATCACTTCACCAACTACCAACTACGATGTCAAGCAATGGCACTTTTAAAATTTACAAACTTCTGACTTGTTTTATATGTCTATCTTAGAACTAATCATAGAATTAAACGAATGAGAATACGTACGAAGCCTAAAAAGTGTCCACCAATGAAAGCATTCAGCGCCATTATATCTTGGGCTGGGAATGTAAGCATTACCATTCATTCGGTCTCTATGTCAACATAACGACACAAGAAAAACAACAAACAATATCAAAATCCACAATAAAATGATTCAGAACTGTTGCGTATATCTATGGCACAATGAAGCTGTCAAAAAATGAATGTGTGTAATCATGTATTATAATAACCTATAATGTGTTTTCCAACCACCACATCATCAATGTCACCACTACTACTACAACCACCATTACCACTTCATAACTACCGCAATTACTACAACCACCACAACTGCATCATTATCACTACCACTACACCACCACCACATCATCATCACCACTACAACGACCACCACTCCATCATCATCACTACCACTACTACTACACTATCACTACCACCACTATTACAACCACCACCACCACATCATCATCACGACCACTACAACTGCAAAACCAACACCACATCATCATCACTACCTCTACTACTACAACCACCACCACAATATCATTACTTACACTACTACTACAACCACCAGTACCACATCATTATCACTACCACTACTACTACACCACCACCAGCACATCATCATCACTACCACTACTACTACAACCACCACAACCACATCGTCATCACTACCACTACTACTGCAACCACCGCCACCATATCATTACCATTACCACTACTACTACAACCACCACCACCACTACTACTACAACCACAGCCACATCATCATCACTATCACTACTATTACAACCACCACCACATCATCATCACTATCACTACTACTACAACTACAACCACCACCACATTATCATCACTACCACTACTACTGCAACCACCACCACCATATCATCATCATTGAAATATATATATATATTTTTAATTGAGCTTTATATAGTGCAATATCTACTAAATGTGCTCAAAGCGCTTTACAAGGGGTCCCTGGTCAACATTTAACATGTAGGACGGGACATGACGCCTGTTAGGCGATATTACATTTTTTCGGACAAAGACAACTCTGTTAACGGCCAGGTACTCATTTTACACCTGAGTACGGTGAGAGAATGTGAGTAAAGAGCCTTTTCCTAGGACTCAACTATGCGCCGAGCGCGAGGCTCGAACCCAGGACCTTCCGATCCGAAAGCGAGTGTCATACTACTAGACCACATAGCCGCATCATTACCACTACTACTACAACCACCACCACCACATCATCATCACGACCACTACTACTACAACCACCACCACCACCATATCATTACCATTACCACTACTACTATAACTACAACCACCACCACATCATCATCACTACCACTACAACTACAACTACAATCATCACCACCACCACATCATGGTCTGACCTTATTGCCTAGGACGTAATCATTAATAGAATGTTGTGTGGTTTTGACCGTGAAGAAAACCTTAAGAAGTCACATTTATATCATTTTAGATTTAGAGACATCGTTTTGAATAATTTTGAGTTAAACGAGCGAGCAGAAAGTTATTTTCTTAGATTTCATGAACGGCCGATCAGCGCTTGTTTACTATAGTAACGTGATTCCCAGCCCATGTCTCAATGGCGGATATTTTTCTCATCGAGGCCGCTGGTTGGTTAGCCAATAAGAGCACCGTACCGTTTCCATTGGGTAAATTCCTTGGAACTAATAATAATAATAATAATAATAATAATAATAATAATAATAATAATATAATTAATAAATAATAATAATAAATAATAATAATAATAATAATAATAATAATAATAATATAATATAATAATAATAATATAATAATAATAATAATAATATAATAATAATAATATAATAATAATAATAATAATAATAAATAATAATAATAATAATAATATAATAATAATAAATAATAATAATATAATAAATAATAAATTAATAATTAATAATAATAATAATAATAATAATATAATAATATATAATAATAATAATAATAATAATAATAATATATAATAATAATAATAATAATAATAATAATAATAATAATAATAATAATAATAATAATAATATATAATAATAATAAAATAATAATAATAATAATAATAATAATGTAGATGTGTAGTTGCCTAACAGGCAAGACGTGTTTTTGTTGTTGTGACATTTCTCTTCAATTTTTACCGATGTCAAGGATTTACACGTCTTATTTCAATTCAATTTTTATTCAAGGATTTTTGTACAACACGTAAGATACAATTGTGATATTGCTTTAATTATATTTTATACGGTTTTGACATCATTTTTATCAAAATTGTTTCGGACTATTTTACAATGTTTCACCAAGACCCCGCCATTTCTACTCGTTCTCACAACCAATTTTTACTGTCGGCTGTCGTTGGACTTTTATTCACCCTGCGCTTTTATTGTTTACAAATTGAAAACACACACTCCTGCCTCAAACGTGAACACCATTACAATCAACAAAAGATTGTCTGTAAACGTGGTGGTCGACGTAAACAACATGTTATTGAAACAACAGTCCCGCGACGTCCAGTGAGCTGTCATCGTTCAACTCGACCACCACAGACGTTAACAAAAATATTGACAAATGACACAAGACCAAGTCATGGAAATCATAACATTTGTATTGGCCATATTAACGCACAGTCATCGAGAAACAAGACATTCGATATAATCGATGTCATAGATCAACACGATATCGATATTCTATATATAACTGAATCATGGTTGCGTCAGTTCGGTGATGAACCTATAATGAAAGAAATGACACCTCCCGGCTACAAGATGGAATCGTTCCCAAGAAATGGACGATCAGGAGGGGGTATCGCCATCATATACAAACACGCTCTTTCGTCTAAAATACAAAACGGGCCACTTTCGTTCAAAAGTTTCGAGTGTGTCCGAACCACATTGACCTACCCTCAAATTTCATTTTTAATCACTTGTATCTACAGACCACCCCCAAGCAAAAAGAACAAACTGAGACAGAATGATTTTGCTGACGAATTCTCAGACTTTGTATCAAAAGACACATCAAATAAGCGAAAAAATTTTATCGGCGATTTTAATATTCAGTTTGATGTTGATCAGAATAGTCTCGTTAAAATTATAAAAAATATGCTGAATGAACATGGCCTGACTCAGTTAGTGACCTCTCCAACTCAAAGATTGGGGCACATCTTGGACTGGTTCATCATTGATACACCCTCGCTTGTTGAATCAATTGAAAATATCAAAAAAGAAATTTCAGACCACAATCTGATTCTGGCAACTCTCAAATGCAACAAAGAGAAAGCAAAGAAAGTCAAGATAGTGTCTAGGGATACTAAAAGAATAGACATTAGTTCCTTCAAAAACAATCTGTCAGAGGAACTAGGAAGAATGGATATACCATCAGCACAGAAAACGGACGAGGTACTGCGCAACGTCATCAACAGGCATGCGCCAAAGACAACTGAATAATATATTCCAGGAAACCGTCTCTGTGGTTTAACCAGAGTGAAAAAACTGCCAAAAGGGAAAAAAGGAATGCAGAGGCATCGTGGAGAAAATCGGGCCTTGAGATTGACCGGTTGATATATATAGCAAAAAAGCATAAGTATAACACCACCTGCAAAAGAGCAAAAAGAAACTATTATAACACAAAACTGTCATCAGTGAGGGACACTAAGGAATTTTTCTCTGTTTCAAAGGAACTTTTAGGGGAAGAAAAGGGCATGTGTCTACCCACTAATATCCCGATAGAAAAGCAGCCGGATGCATTTTCAGATTTCTTTTCGGGAAAAATATCGAAAATTCGGAACAATTTGGACCTCGTGCAAAATGAAGATATAAATTTCCACCCTTTTTCGGGTTCACAGGGATTCTCTTGTTTTAAAGAAACAACTGAAGAAGAGATTTCTAAAATAATTTTTTCATCTTCCTCGAAGTCATGTGATTTAGATCCTTTACCAACTAATATTTTGAAATAATGTCTTCCTGAATTGATACCTTGCATAACTTATATTATAAATCAGTCACTTATCTCAGGACAAGTCCCAGATATCTATAAACATGCAATTGTAAAGCCTCTCATAAAAAAGCAAAATCTCGATGTAAATGACCTTAGTAACTACCGTCCCGTCTCAAATCTGCCATTTCTTTCTAAAATCCTTGAAAAAGTTGTCCTCAGACGTCTTTCACAACATCTCCATGAAAACAATCTATGGGAAAAATTTCAGTCAGCTTATCGTTCTTACCACAGCACAGAAACTGCTCTGTGCTGTGTTGCGAGTGATTTGCTTGATGTTTTAGATAAAGGTTCTGTTTCTCTTCTGACATTGTTAGACCTTTCGGCGGCGTTTGATACTATTGATCACGGTATTCTCATTAAACGACTTAATATAACTTTTGGCTTGTCTGGGACTGTCTTGCAGTGGTTTGAATCTTATTTAGATGGCAGAAAGCAACAGGTTATGATTTTAGATAAACTTTCTCGTCAACATACATTGTCTTTTGGTGTTCCTCAAGGCTCTGTTTTGGGTCCAATTCTTTTTGTTTTGTATACTTCTCCATTATCTAATGTCATCACTGGTCATGGGCTGCGCTATCATCTCTATGCAGATGATACGCAACTTTATGCTACTGATAAAACTAAAAATCTCGAAAATATTGTGAAACGTGTGGAAGAATGTGTGACGGATGTGAAAGAGTGGATGGATGCAAACAAGTTGAAAATGAATGAGTCAAAAACAGAAGTGATGATTGTGGGAAATAGAGGGCAGTTGAAGGTGAATGATGGTCTTGAGGTGTTGATTGGGGGTGAAAAGATCAAAGTTTCAAAGACTGTGAAAAATTTGGGTGTCTATTTTGATTCAGAAATGAGAATGTCAGCTCACATTTCTGCTCTCTGTAAATCTTTATACTTTCAATTAAGAAAATCAGTTCGATCCGTCAGTATATTGCAATTGGAACATGTAAAACATTGGTTGTTTCCCTCATTTTTTCGAAACTAGATTATTGTAACTCGCTGCTTGTCAACTTGCCTCAGGCTTCTATTAAACAATTACAACTACTGCAAAACAGTGCAGCAAGATTAGTTTTTGGCAAAAAAAAATTTGATCATGCAACCCCTTTGTTGGCCTATCTCCACTGGTTGCCCATTGAAAAGCGCACATATTACAAAGCAGCGTGTCTTGTTTATAAGTGTTTGGCTGGTATAGCACCGGCATATCTCACAGATCACGTGGTCATGTGTAAATTTGAAAATTACACTTTAAGATCATGTAATGACCAAACGAAAATTTCGGAAAAAAGATCAAGAACAAAATTTGGTGATAGATCGTTTGCTTGTTTCGGCCCCAAGATTTGGAATGAACTACCACGTGGTCTGAGGGAGTGCAAGTCTTTACCTACTTTTAAAAAGAATCTCAAGACACATTTTTACTGTATTTGTTTTTTCTTGACTCTATATGAATCCTTGATTTGGCTATGAATTATTATTGTTATTATTATTTTTTTTTCACTTAAAATTGATATTTATATTGTAAAGTGCCAGAGCTTGTGTTTTTACACGAGAATGAGCGCTATATAAATGTGTATTATTATTATTATTATTTATTATAATAATAATAATAATAATAATAATAATAATAATAATAATAATAATAATAATAATAATAATAATAATAATAATAATAATAATAATAATAATAATAATAATAATAATAATAATCTTTATTGTCAAAATAAGCAATGGTTCCCAAGTAGTAGTAGTAGTAGTAGTAGTAGTAGTAGTAGTAGTAGTAGTAGTAGTAGTAGTAGTAGTAGTAGTAGTAGTAGTAGTAGTAGTAGTAGTAGTAGTAGTAGTAGTAGTAGTAGTAGTAGTAGTAGTAGTGTGCGGCTATGTGGTCTATGGTATGACACTCGCTTTCGGATCGGAAGGTCCTGGGTTCGAGCCTCGCTCGACGCATAGTTGAGTCCTTGGAAAAGACTCTTTACTCACATGAGTACCTGGCCGTCAACAGCGTTGTCTTTGTCCGAAAAATTGTAATATCGCCTAACAGGCGTCATGTCTCGTCCTACATGTTAAATGTTGCTGTTGACCAGGGACCCCTTGTAAAGCGCTTTGAGCACGTTAAGTGGATATTGCGCTATATAAAAGCTCAATTTTTTAATATTTTTTTTTTAGTAGTAGTAGTAGTAGTAGTAGTAGTAGTAGTAGTAGTAGTAGTAGTAGTAGTAGTAGTAGTAGCAGTAGTAGTAGTAGTGCCAATATTATATTGGTAGGGGTCATATTCGGCTGCATGATCGAGTTGTTCTCGAAAGCCGGATTAGCTGACCGTGCGCCACCACCACACTATTGTCCTTATGTCGAGTCCCAAACAGTCCCGTCAATGGCGAAGCGGTCTGCCGCCTAGCCAAATAATACCGCGTTCGTGTCGCCCGGGTCGTCGGCACGTCCGAGAAAAAAGCAAACGTCCCATGCATCAATCGATTCGCGGCCTGCCGATTGGAAAATGCGACGGCGGGGATGGCGAACTGACGCGTATATTGTCCCTGAACGTCGAGAGCCAGAGTATGGCAAAAAATGAGCTTTTATCAAAGCTACTGGCCGTTCATTGCGTTGATATCCTCCTTTTACAGGAGACCCACCTTTATTCAGGCGCGCAATCTTCCCGATTCCAGATCCCAGGCTATACGGTGGTCCAACGCGAGGACACTTCGAGGCTCAAAGGAGGGGTTAGCGTTTACGCTAAAGAGCCATCGAAGGTAAGGGTCATTGAGAGCGTAACGGACAGCAATGGGGTGAACCGAATTTCCGTGGAAGTAGGTGGACTGTGTTTGCATAATATCTACAAACCACCTAGAGCGACTTGGACTACACCACCGGTACCGGTGGTCAGCCATCCTTCCATCTGTCTGGGAGACTTTAATAGCCACCATCACGAATGGGGCTACCGAGACTGCAACGAGGCAGGAAGACAACTCCGCTCATGGATGGACTGTAATGATCTACACCTAGTGTACGATCCTACAGCCAAGGGTACCTTCCGGGGTACCCGCCATAAGAAGGAGTACACTCCAGACCTCACCCTCGTAACGAAAAGCGCGAACGGTGAACCGCTGCAGGTGAAGCGGACAGTCCTCGGGGACTTTCCGCATAGCCAGCACAGACCGGTTCTTGTCACAGCTGGGGTGACAATACCGAGGGTGCAGTCTCTCCCACTTTGCAGATGGAATTTCAGGAAGGCTGACTGGGAGGAATTCAGTTCCTATATCGAGCAGGTCTGCCCTGCCATTCCTCCCAAGTCCAAGAATATAACCAGATTTAGTAGGCTACTGGTTAAGAGCGCTCAACGCTCTATTCCACGGGGCAAGCGGAAATTCTACACCCCTTGCTGGACAGCAGAGTCGGAAGAGCTGTACCGAGAGTACCAGCAGACCCAGTCCCAGGACACAGCCGATAGACTACTTCAGTCTCTGGCAGAGGGAAGGAAGCAACGGTGGCAGGAGACCGTGGAAAGCCTCGACTTTACACACTCCAGCCGCCACGCTTGGCGTTTGATAAAGAAATTGGACCCAGATCGGAATTTCGCGAAGGCTGCACCGGAATGCGAGGCAGACACAATTGCCAAGAATATTAAGAACCGTAGTAAGCGGGTCCCTAATCAGGCTTTTGAGCGCGGTGTCCGCAAGGCGTACCGAACGATTTTGGACTCGCTACCTGCGGAGGAGTCGGACTGGACGGCCCCGTTCAGTCCCCGAGAAGTGGGTGCAGCCATTAGCGAAGTAAAGAACGGCAAAGCAGCAGGGATAGATGGTGTATATCCCGATATGGTGACGCATCTGGGCCCCAGGGCACGGGCCTGGCTAGCAGAGGCAATGTCTGACGTCCTTGCAAAAGGAAAGCTTCCACAAGTGTGGAAGCACGCGAAGATAGTTGCCATCCTGAAGCCAGGGAAGCCGGCGAAGGAGGCAGACAGTTACAGACCCATATCGCTGCTGAGCTGTCTTTACAAATTGTTGGAGCGTGTTCTATTAAACCGATGGGGGCCGGTCCTAGACGCTGCCCTGCCACCTGAGCAGGCAGGCTTCAGGGAAGGGAGGTGCACCACGGAGCAGGTCATTGCACTTACAGAGCATATTGAGCACGGGTTCGAGAGAAAACAGCAAACAGGTGCTGTGTTTATAGACCTATCAGCGGCGTACGATACGGTCTGGTGCGATGGGTTAATGCTCAAACTTGCAAAAATCATAAGGTGCAAAAAGACCTTGAAGTTGTTCTCTTCGATCTTAGGGGAAAGGCAATTCCACGTCGCGCTGGGAGACGTCACGAGCAAAGTAAGGAAATTGAAGAATGGGGTCCCTCAGGGGTCGGTACTTGCGCCAATGCTGTTTAACGTTTACATTAGCGATATGCCGAACACTTCCTCCCTGAGGCTGGGATACGCAGACGACTGGGCACTCGTTACTCAGAGTAAAGTGTGGACCCGTCTCGAGAGCGTACTCAGCGAGGACGTCACCAGACTCAAATCCTACTTTGACAAGTGGTACCTGAAGATGAACACTTCAAAAACCGTGGCCACTGCATTTCACTTATGCAGTGGTTGGCACACCCGTAAACTGAATGTCCTAGTCGGGGACCAGCCACTCCCATATGAGCCGCGTCCAAAATATTTAGGGGTGACGTTGGATCGCAGCCTTACCTATCGGGTTCATCTCGAAGGGGTTGCCCGGAAGATAAAGAAGCGGAATAGTCTTCTGAGGAAGCTGGCGGGATCGACTTGGGGCGCTAGCCAAGCGCTCCTGAGAACATCCGCCCTGGCACTATGCTATTCCACCGCGGAGTATTGCGCTCCAGTGTGGGGTAGAAGCAGAAACGTTGAGAAGGTGGATGTAAAACTTCGCAAGTCGATGCACATAGTGTCGGGAACGCTAGCAACAACCCCTAGAGAATGGGGCCCGGTAATGGCAGCGATCCAGCCCCCCGATGTCCGGAGGGAGACCATTACGGGAAACTGGCTGAGTAAGATCAAAGAGAGAGGGAATGGGGATACCCCTCTCATGCGCATAATGAACGGTGCCCCCGTTTCGAGCCGAAATAAGTCCCGGCAACCCTTGTACGCAGAATCCCTGACTACGGACAGAGCTGCACATACGAGATGGAAGTCGGTTTGGACGAATTCAATCCCTCGTGGGGGCGGGGACCTACACTCCTCTAAGCTTGGTGAGAAGTTGCCAGGCTTTGATACCAGTAAGAGGAGACACTGGGTAGCTGCGAATCGGCTTCGGTCGAGGAGCTGCCTAACGGCCGGTGCGTTACATCAGTGGGGTCTAACTTCCTGTCCTTTATGTCCACGCTGTGGACAAGAACCCGAAACGGCAGAGCATCTAGTCGAAAGGTGTGTTGTGACGATGCTACCAGGCGGGTTCGCGACGGTGCACGAATGCGGACCGGACTTTGCTGATTGGGTCGATCGTCATAACATAATAGTGTGAACCATAAGAAGCTGCTGCTGCTGACCGTGAACTGAGTACACACACGCACACATACCGCACAAACACACATAATGCACCCCTCTCTCTGTACCCGCATTGCTCCCTAAGAACAATAACTCTAAGATATTTTTTTTTTCTGTAAGCAGTTATCCGCCCTTGGGATAGAGTCATTTTCGCGGGGATAGAGTCGATCTGGCGGGCACGAGACAGACTCTAGAGTTAGCCAGTCTGATGTCACGCCGCCCGGCAACGGCGGCCATCTTGTTCTAAACAAAGAAAATCATTACTTTTTATTCTTCATGCTGGCTAGAACTTTTCATATGCCTTGTGATCAGAATGTGTAAAAGTCAAAACATGATCAAATTTATGTTTTTATTTCCTCTGGATACGCTTTTATGCTCGCCGGGGAAATATTTCATACGGGCATCCGCCATTGTTCCGATAGTTTAGAGCCAGTGTTACTAAGTTACCATGCGTCATTAGGAAGGAAGTGACATTGCGACTGTTGAAGAGTATTTAACTGAGAGTCTTTTTTTTTTTTTTTTTTTTTTTTTTTTTTTTTTTTTGGTAAAGTCATTCTCGCGTGGTACACCGGTGATAGACCATCGACAGTCGAGAATCAAACTGCATTTGAAATCACGATTTTTTGCTTCAAGGCAGGCTGAAGGGTAGTAGCAGAGGGAATTAAGGGCAAAAAATAGCTCAATTGTGCAAACGAATGATGAAAGCATGAAACTTTCAGGGATTGTAAAGCACGTCAAGAGCTACAAAAATGTGATAGAGAAGCACTTCCAGCGATGTCTGTGAGCCAAGAAATTAAGTAAATAAAAGTTGATATAATTTTTAAATCGGCAACAATATTTATCATGGCGTCCGGTGTGTGAGTGCGACATGCGACATAATTTGTGACAAACACGAAGCGGCGCAAAGGTAGAAGCAGGGTGGAGGGGTGAGGGTTGGTGGAATTTACCTAGTCGGCTGACAGTTTCCAAAAAGTTATGGGCCAATATTGGGGCTGGCGGTGGTGTTTGAAGGGGGACATAAAACGTAAACCGGTGTTGACTCATTTTATAACTCTTTGTTTGCATGGATTGGTATTGATATAATCATATTACTATACACAGTTACATAGAATTATTTCATTGATTGAAATGTAATGGTGGGGATGTTCTCTCTCTCTCCTCTCTCTCTTCTCTCTCTCTCTCTCTCTCTCTCTCTCTCTCTCTCTCTCTCTCTCTTCTCTCTCTCTTCTTCTCTCTCTTCTCTCTCTCTCTCTTTTCTCTCTCTTCTTTCTCTTTCTTCTCTCTCTCTTTTCTCTCTCTCTCTCTCTCTTTCTCTCTCTCTTTCTTTCTCTCTTTTTTCTCTCTCTCTTTCTCTCTCTCTCTTTCTTTCTCTCTTTCTTTCTCTCTCTCTTTCTCTCTCTCTTTCTTTCTCTCTTTCTCTCTCACTCCTCCACCACCACCACCACCGTGCTTTAGGTATTGATCATTGTATGTAAAGTACTGTATTAATTATGGCTTTACCTATGAAAATCACACACAACGAGAAATGTATTTTCTCACCTTGAGATATGCAAATCGTATATATGCACATGCTAACAAAACAGATTGTGCCTTAGGTGAATGACTAGTTGATAAAATTGTGTTAACGTCGTTTAGGTCATATAACCGCCAAAAAGATGGACATAGAAGAATCCCACTAGTGATAAATTAAGTAAACATATGTATGCAAACATATATAGATAGTACCTAATATTGCACATTGTTCGTTTGGCTGTTTTCAAGCACGATGGCAGCCGCCTCTTATGGTTCTCACACTACTATGTTATGACGATCGACCCAATCAGCAAAGTCTGGTCCACATTCGTGCACCGTCGCAAACCCGCCGGGTAGCATCGTCACAACACACCGTTCGACTAGATGCTCTGCCGTCTCAGGTTCTTGCCTACAGCGGGTACATATTGGACAGGTAGAAAGACCCAACCGATGAAGCGCACTTGCCGTTAGGCAGCTCCTCGACCGAAGCCGATTTGCAGCCACCCAATGTTTCCTCTTACTGGTATCAAAGCCTGGCAACTTCTCACCAAGCTTAGAGGAGTGTACGTCCCCGCCCCCACGAGGGATTGAATTCGTCCAAACCGACTTCCATCTCGTATGTGCAGCTCTGGACATAGTCAGGGATTCTGCGTACAAGGGTTGCCGGGACTTATTTCGGCTCGAAACGGGGCACCGTCCATTATGCGCATCAGAGGGGTATCCCCATTCCCTCTCTCTTTGATCTTACTCAGCCAGTTTCCCGTAATCGTCTTCCTCCGGACATCGGGGGGCTGGATCGCTGCCATTATCGGGCCCCATTCTCTAGGAGTTGTTGCTAGCGTCCCTGACACTATGTGCATCGACTTGCGAAGGCACGATGGCAAATTATTGGTTCAAATGACTTGAAAGAGTGTTTGATTTGCCAAATTGATTCATCTGAAAAATTGATTTGTCCAGCGAATTCTAAGCTTCCAAACAAGGACCAAGGATATATAACCTTTCTAGAAAATCTAAATCAATACAATTCGTTAGCTGATAGCAATGCCAAAACACATCTTTATGGAACTCTTGAAGAATTGAAATCGAACAATGCAAAATGGCATCGGTCTTGTCGAGAGAAATATAACTAATTCAATTAAAAGACTCCAAGACAAGAAAAACAAAGAAGAAAAACATGAATTTAGACTAGAAGCGAACATTACATTATTTGATTTTGATCGTCAAGATCCATCTTTGAGTATCGAATTGCCAATTGAAACAACACCCAGAAGAACCATGTCAAAAATCAGAGGAGAAGTTGAAATCAAACAGGACAAAGTGTTTTATATGTCAAAATAAGCGACCAGGAAGGCTCCATGCTGTAATGACGAAGGAAATGGAAGATAAGATACTTGCTACAGCAACTTTGATAAAAGATATTACAATGATCAGCTACATCGATGGTGGTGATTTAGTAGCGAAAGAGGCATACGACCATAAACTCTGCCACATCAAATACATGAATAAGGGTAGAAAATCGAAGACTCATCATATGAAGGGAAAACATTCAGGTCCTGATGAAAGTTTCGCTTTCACAGCAGTCGTGTCTTATGTAGAGGAGAACCATGATGCAACCCACCAGTTTTCAAAACTTATTAAGAAGTTTAAAAGTGAGTGCACCACCAGAGGCTGTGGAAATAACTATGTACATCCCACCCGGTTCAAGGAGCTTCTTATGAGAGTCTTTCCAAGCATAGAATTCTATTCTTCTGGACGAAATACATATGTAGCACACGATAGCAAAGTTGCTGCGTTATTAGTGAAGAATCAAAAGGAACAAGCAGATGATAATGCAATGTCTTTGTGCGTGCAGCAAAAACTATCCGACAAGACATCATTCGCAAATGCCCGCAAACACCAACACAATGGGACATCGGGATTGGAAGTCAAGAAGACGCAGTGCCTAACTCCCTGTTGACATTAATCAAAATGATTTTGTTTGGATCGTCTCCTTCAGAAAAGTCAGATTCCAGGCATCAAGAAAGCCTATCTATCTATATCACAACTTATTGTGTCAAATACCAAAAATAAAAGTAAAACCGGGCCGACTTTTCAAAAAAGACAGTCGCAGATCAAAGAGACGCCATTACCGTTGTATGTACGTATTTTTTTTATACACACATACAAGATCAAAGAAGATAATTGACACATTATTTTCGTCAGGGTTGTGTTCCTCATTTAAACGTATGTCATCATTGTCATCGGATATCGCATTAGCAGATGAAAATAGATTCGAAGAGGAAGGAATTCTTTCAATCAATCTGAAGAAAGAACTCTTTACTGTTGCTGCTGCTGATAAAATTGATTATAACCCAAGCTCAACAACTCACAAAAACTCTGTCCACGGAACAAGTATCTCCATGTTTCAGCAACCTACAAATGATGAATCCGGTGTTGATCGAGAAAAGTTGAATATGAATACTTCTGACGTCATTCACACAGACAGCAATATTTTGTCGGATTTACGAAAGGTCGCCCAAGAAATTGTATTTGGAGTTAAACCAAATATACCTGCAACAAACACTGCTCCATCGAACATTATTTCAAACATGACAAATGACCTTTATATGACAGAAGAAACGGACTGGCTACAACATGTTTCATCAAATTACTTGGAACAGGATATAAAAACATGGGCTGGATTTCATTCTGAACGCCCTTTGTCTCATAATATGCCGAAATTCATCAATACAATGCTTCCGTTGTTGGAAGAACAAGCAAAAAAAGGAAACCAAACGTCATTACGGATCATCACGTCACCCAGCTCGAGGCCTTTACTGTCACTATGTACGACAAAGCATTAGATTGCACAGGTGTTAATGCAGCAAGAAAATATTTATTTTGCCAAAAAGGTCGTGCAATAGAGAGACTTCCTCCCACAAGAAGTGCATTACAGCAACACATTAAACGGGCGGCATATCAAGCTGGCTATGTTTGGAGCTCTGCAACAGAAAAAGATCCTGTACTACCATCACCTCTGAAATGGGGCTGGAAATTGGACGGAGGAAAGCTATTACCATACTGGTCATAACAGCCGGAAGTATCCAAAGTGTGCCAACAACTTGTCAAATGTGGCTGCAAGAAAGGATGCAAATGTTTGCGAGCCCGCTTACCATGCACAGACTTATGCCGATGTAGAGGATGCCATATCATAAACAATTAGGTAGGTTGAAAATGTAATTTGATTATAAAGGACTATAAGGAAAAGTCAAACAAATAAAAGCCAAGCAACTTTGGTCAGGCTTAACTCTTGACTTTAAACAGTCAATATCAGGTCTCAAGGTATTTAGCATTAGCTTGAAAGCTTACCCCGTCCGGGAATCATTGTAAAGTGCTTTGAACAGTTTGGTGGATATTGCGCTATATAAAAGCTCACAGGGTTTTTTTTTTCATTGTAAAGCCACATAACTATGGAGTTGGCCGTAGATTTTGTACTGTTTAATATAATTTTCATGCTTTTATTCATTTTCAAATAATATGTAATTTCGCTCTATTTCACGCTGTTAACATATATGCCCCGTTGAAAACAAACAACCCTAAATCTTTCAAAATGAAAGCTATAAGATAGGTAATATGTCTATGGTTGATATACAACAAAAAGTAGGAGAGAAAATATGGTAATTTCGCAACATAATTAATATGTTCAGTACAAATCAGAAAGAGGGCGAATAGAATTTCCTCGATTATTCCCCCTGAATTTACTAATGTTTAAATAGTAAAATATAAAATGCTTTAAAACCAACTTTTTTTTGTAAAATGTCAGAATGCTTCTCTATCAGATTGTGTTCTTGGTGGTATAAGGTAAATGTGTGCCAATTTTCATGCTTTCATCACCTATTAGCACAATTATACCTTAATTCTCCCTGCTATAGTGGTGAGTTGTATCAAAAATGTAGACAGACGCCGAGTCAAGGATTCCGTTTGCTCTCTAAAGGTGCGGTTACAGAGAAAAAAAAACAAAATGAAAGCAAAGCCGATCATAATTAATCAGTAGATTTTTGACCAGTCAAAACATGAAATTTGTGACACATCTTCACACGTGCTCGGACAAACATAACGTGAATGAAATCGACCTCTCTTTTATCAATTTTATTGTTTTTATGGGTGACTAGTTATCGCACGATTTTCTCACCAATTTATGAATTAATCTTTAAGTTTACACATAGTTTTCTGGGTTAGTTCTATAGATAGTGTGCGCTTAGCTAAGAAGCTCACAACATTGCCATCCAGAAGTATAACGGACAAACACACAAAACTATGTGAAACCTTGAACTTTTATAGTCTGATTAATACAGTTTAGTGAGAATTGTTCATAAACGCGGATGGCAAAAAGTAATAACAAAGACCAGAGTGACGTCATCTTTGTTCTATCTATTGATCAAGCGGCAGAACAGTGGATATTTTACTTAGTCACACACCATCGATAGTAAAACCTGTGTAGTTCGCTATGTTTACCAATCACTGCCAATATTTACATTATGACGACTGTCCGAGAGGCGTGGTTATCTAAGTGCCTATAGATAGTATGCAGATGACGTCACTCAGGCCTTTGTTAGTGTTTTTGCCATCCGCGTTTGTGAGTTGTTCTCACTAAACTGTATTAACCTGACTATAAAAGTTCATGGTTACACAGAGTTTGTGTGTTGGTCCGTTATACTTCCGGATGGCAATGTTGTGAACTCCTTGGCCAAGCGCATTCTATCTATAGATAGTATGAAGTTGACGCCACTCAGGTCTTTGTTATTGCATTTTGCCATCCGCGTTTATGAGTAATTCTCACTGAACTGTATTATCCAGACTATAAACGTTCCAGGTGAGGCCTACACATAGTTTTTTGCTGCGTATTCAGTCCTCTGGTGGATGGAAAACACAGCTGTGTATTCAGTCCACTTGTGGACGGAAAACACAGTTCCTAATAATTATTATGATAGTAATCTAAAATGCGAAAGAATATTCCTAATGATAAATACAGAGCAAACAAACATTCGGCTTGTAATTTTTGCTGAAGTTTCAATATTGAGAAGTGAAAAAAAATTTCAGCAATCTTAACAAGGTTTCAAATAATCTCTATATTTCTTATACTATCCACTGCTTGAATATTGATGTTGACATTCCTTTTTTTTTTTAAATGATGAATTTGTTTTTAAATTTTAATTATAGTTCCAAGTCAAGCAGGGCCGCCCCTCCCCCTTGTGTTTGGGGCTCTACTCTATTACTATTAGTCAATAGTACTACACAGGCTTTTATATATAGTCACTCACATATTTTTGGCTTTATATTTTATATCTATCTATAGCTCTAACCAACATTATCGAGCACTCTCGTACCTACATGTACCCATCAACACTCATATATATACATACGTAATCGCGTGCATATAGTCATTTTCGGCATCTGCATACATGTTATTACGTGCGCATAGCCATTTTAATTTTCGAAGTGCTTATTCGCAGTACCACTATTCGCAGTCGTAGAAGCGCTCTCCGTCTCTGAAAATTAGTTTTTGTCCCCTCATTGAACACATCACTATTTTCTGTTCAAAATGACTTGCTGTCGAATGGCTTGAAGTTGAATGAATGAGTATGGTAGTTTGAAAACGAAAGAAAAGGAGGATACTTGAAACATTTTGTGTGACTGAGAATTGAGATTTTGAACGTTTCAACTTTTCCTTCAAGTTTGAAACTTGACAAGTTCGTGTTTTGTTTTGTTTTTGTTACCCCAATCCAATCTATGAAATTTCTCCGTCCCCACCTCTCCGACTTGATCATTCGTTCACATCATGAAATCTATCAGTTTATCTTTCAGATTACTTTAATGAGAATAGTTCTGTCCACGTTTATGGTATTATTTACAGTTAGTTAAATATATTTTATAAAGTTCCAGGAATCTCTCTCTCTCTCTCTCTCTCTCTCTCTCTCTCTCTCTCTCTCTCTCTCTCTCTCTCACTCTCGCCGTTGCTCATACTATGAGTCATAGTTCATATCTCAGTGCTCCTGTAAATAATAGAAGTTACAATCAATAAACTACCTCTACTCTACAGCCACCTCCACATCATCATTACTACTACTACCACAGCAGCCTCCACATCGCTACCAAAACTATAGCAACCACCACCTTTACATCATCATCCTCCTCGTCATCATCGCTACTACTGTCACTACTACAATAACAGCTATCACATCATCATCATTTCTACCACTACCACAGCAACCACATCGTTGTCAAAACTACAGCAACCGCCACCACCATTACATCATCATTATTATCCTTATAGTTATAGTCATCATCATAGTACCACTACATCATTACCACCACCACATCAACACCACCATCACTACACAACAACAGACACATCGTCATTGAAACGCAAAATAATATTAATAGTAATAGTAATCATTTTGAAAAATGAATAAAAATAAAAATAATAAAGGTAATGATGTAGTTAGTTTATTTATATTTTGCGCCCAATAAAGCTCTAGGCTCGTAGGCTACTACTGCAAATACAGAACGAACCCGCATTTGCAGTACTACTGCAAACACCTAACTGAAATGAATTAATATCTACTCCTACTACTGTGAATAACAAATACGACTGCTATCTACTATTCGTAGTACTACTGCGAATAGAGGAAATCATTATTAGCAGTACTACTGCGAATAGAGGTGTCTTTAAATTTAGTCATCACTGCATACATGTAATTACGTTGACAGAATGCCATAATGCGCATACTGTGATTATTCTCAGACATGTCTGATAATAAAATTGATTATTGGGAGACAGTGGACGGTTATACACATAGGGAATTTAACAAAACAGAACTTCTTAGCATAATTATTAGACCTTTAGATTGTGATTACAAATGATAACAAATATATCTAAACATGTTGGAAAGAAATTTGATGACTTGATGGCAAAATGAAATAAAATTAAAGCAATTGGTATTTTTAAAATATCGATATTATTAATATTGGATTTAACAAAGAAAAGAAATATACGAATTTTTGAAATAAAAACTATAAAATGCCCATAAAAAAGTTGGAAAGTATGTATTCAAAATAAAAACAAAGTAAATAATAGTACTGAAAATATTATGGGCTAAATTTTAAATAATAAATAACTAAATTAAAATATATTGATATGAATATCGATATCATCGGGCAGCCATGATGAGAAGATAAGGAAAACATGGCATTTCAGCGCAGAGTTATTAAGTGTCTGTGCATAGATATAGAGCCCTGAAATTTGGCATGAATAAAGTTTAGATGTTGTTCTAAAACACTGTTAATAAAAAAATAAACACATTTGAAAATTGCCAAATTTTAATTTCATATAACTCCTGAAATTTTAAATGGATTTTTTGTTTCTTGGCACAATTTAAAAGGAAATTAAAAGACGAAAATAATGATACCAAAATATCTGCGATATTCCTCTTGATATGCATCTTTAATTGAACTCCACTAAACTCGAACAACATTTTTCAGTCACAACTTTCTTATGGGCGAGTTGGATCACAATTTGACTCCCACTGCTGCTGCTCACTAAACTGCCTATACACAGACAATTTTGAAACTCTGCTCTTTTAAACATTTATCCACCTTCCAGAATATGGAAAGTTTCGAAATGCACATAGAAATAAGTAAAGTTAATATGTATCAATAAAAACATAAAATTAACTAACATTAAATCAGTCGATGGATAGTAGGTTTCTATATATATACACAATTTGCGTCGACATTCATGTCAGTGCCATGGCTGAATGGTTAAGTCGTCTGCCTTCGAAGGCTTGTTGGAATCTACACGGTGTGTTCGGATCCTGGTTTAACAATTTTTTATTTTTTTTCGTCTTCTTTCTACGGAGCGTTGCAAGTGATTAATGACCCATCCATTTAAAAAAAAAAAAATTCTGTCTCTCTTTTGGTTCCTTTCTAGCAATTTGTCATATTCGTCCCCACTCCCTTCTCAAAAGGTATATTCTAAAAAGAATAAATAATTAAAAAGCAACAAACAAAAGTTTTCATAGAGCGACCAAATGGTCAGATAGAGAAAAAACAACAATAAAAATTTTCAAAAAATAAAATAGAAACAATTTTAAGAAAATCATGCTAAGGCCAAACAAAAAGGGAGAAAAGAATAGACTCGCTCCAAAAAAAAAAAAAAAAATGAGAAAAGAAAAAGGGAGTGATCAGATTCGAAAGAACAAAATGAAAGGTGGTCTAGCCCACTGAGCTGTCTATCCACACCAATATCATATATGAGCTAGATAATTTTTCACCATCTTTGCTTCTTTGTTTTGATAGTTATTTTTATCTCTGATTCGAATAGGGCCATTCCAATTCCATGTCAAGTAGACCAAATTTTCTAAAATTGGAAACCAATTGAAGATACTGATGAGACATGAAGAAAACCAAATTTACAGTTCAGAATATATGGATATTTGAAATTTTTACATTTTTTTTACATTTTGTGTCAAATCGTGGCAAAATCAAATTTGCTCGTGGGTCCATTTTTGAGAGGCTATAACTTTTTTATCAATCAAGCTAAATCTCTCAAATTTTGGTAATCCTGTACAACCTGTAGCATAGATTACAATTATCTGAAAGAAATTGAATTTATTGTTCAACTTTTGGAGTTATCTGCCCTTGAACATGTCTCTGCGTGCTGTGTGGCAAAAATATGATTTTTTTCAATATTTTCTTTTCATGACATTAATGGTTTATCTTTGGTCATTGATGTTTATCTCAATAAATAACATATTGGCTCAACATAGTATAGAGAAATATGGGTCTGGTACTATAATATTGCGAACAATAACTCATAGCATGGCGGCGCTCACCAAAATCGGAAATTTTCACCAACTTCGAGACTCAAAATGGTCAAAGATCTTGGCTGGGATTTTTTGTTCAAAATTTGATATATTACCTGCAAATACGGTAGGTATCTCAATTCTTACGTTATAATATAAGATAAGATCTACTTTATTCATCCAAAAAAATGGAAATTCGTTTACAGACATGCATGACAATGTATAAACACAAAGTTGAGAATCTATGGCGACAATGTATATATATATATGTATATATATATATAAATAATATATGCAAATGCACAAAAATGTAAAAAGCAACACTTCATATATTAATTTGATAAATTGAGATAGGCCATACCTCTGGCCTTTAGTCAGAACTTGTGTGTGTATATTTAAAAGATAGTACTTAATTTAAATCACAATTGCGTGTTAAAAATTCGAACACCATGTGGCAAAAATGAATTAAGGTGACGTGTTGTCTTTGTTTTTATAAATATAAATAAAGGGGTATTCCTCAATTATTTTGACCCCCAATATCGACTCATATTACCCAATATAGCTAACAATCAAAGCTTAAAATATTTGGCTTATGAGAAACTCTTAAAAGCTAATGATTCAATGCTTTCAATTTATTTACTTTTGAAAAAAGTGCGAAATAATACATAAACAGTTCAACAGAGGTGGACTATACACTCATTCAGATATATCATGGTGGCATGAATGAAAAACAAAATATAATTCAGCTCCTTTAGATTTATCATTTTGTGTGTTAGAATGTTCTCCAGTGCAAAGTAGCTTTTGAAAAAAAGCGAGAAAGTTAAAGAAGGAGAAAGGACTTTTTGCCGAACCCAATTCTAACAGATGTAAAAGAATAGCAGATGAGATAAAGAAAAAGTAATTGAATTGTATAACAATGGTTAATATTCACAGTTGGTCTAGCCCACTGTGTCAAGGAAACAACGACTGTGTTTCACTCACAATTGATTGGGTAAAAACTAAAGTGCAAAAGTGTTTGATACTTAATTTGAATGAACTGCATACCAAATTTTTAAAAAGTACCTACCCTCAATATGATATTGGTTTATCAAAACTTAGGCCCAAATGGTGCATAACTGTAGGACCAAGAGGAACACATTCATTTTGTGTTTGTGAAGTAAATTCAAAACTAATTATGTTAGCTGTTCCTGGGGATATATTTCACGAATGTTAATAGTTAAGTAAAATAGTATGTACTATTAAAAATCCATAATGATAATATATGCTTCATCAGTGTGAAAAATATCCTGAAAGAGACAGTCTGAAAGCATTTCTTGATGATCTCTCTCCTCAAAATGATCTTGATTTCGTTGGTGTGCTTACATACAAACAGTGGTTCATGCTGACAGAGCTACTTTATTCACACTGGAAATCTTCTGTTATACATTAAATATTACTGAAAAAAATCTGCAAAAGAATTCATGACCTTACACCACAACGTTTTACTTGCAAAGTTTCAAGCTGTATACCTAAACCATGTGAGACACCCTGAGTGATAACACTGAGGCCATAGTTGTATTAGATTTTACTGAAAATTACTCTTGTATCATTCAAGATGCTGTCCAGGGACTTCATTGGGACAATACGCAATCTGCACTTCATCCTTTTGTTATCTATTACAAAGAGAATGGAAAATTAAATCACATTAGTTTTTGTATCGCTAGTGACCATTTATCACATAATATTGCAGCAGTGCACACATTTATGATGGGGCATTTTAAGTCATCTCTCCCTAGCTTAAATAAAGTTATTTACTTCAGTGATGGAGCAGTATCACAATATAAAAACTACAAAAAGTTTTCAAACCTATGTCATCATCATGAAGATTTTGGATTGAATGCCTAATGGCATTTTTTTGCAACAAGCCATGGGGAAATCGCCTTGTGACTTAATCAGGGTAACTGTGAAACAGTTAGCAGCTCAAGCAAGTCTATAGGCTCAATATGACAACCAGATCCTATCCCCAAAACAACTTTATGAATGATGCTCTAGCGACATACATGGCATAAGATTCACGTATGAGACTTCTGAAGAAGTGGAAGCTAATTCTATAAACCTCAATACATGTTTTGAATCAGCACGGAGAATTCCTGGAACACAGTCATCATTGTTGTTTTAGACCAATATGTATTTAAAAAAACTATCTTTCAGTAGAATTTCGGCACTAGCAATTCATATCTTGATATGAATATGAGTGAGGATGTCAAACCAAATTTCTTTTCCGTGTAGGCATGTGTAGGAACACAGTGATATATAGTTATTGCAGTTGACCTCTCTGAGAAAAATTCTGATGGTCTGAGCCAATTCTTGCATTCAGCAGTCACAACTACTTTATTGGTCACAAAATGAAAGAGATGCTTTCAGATTGTCTGTTCCAGGACATTTTTCACACCGATGAAGCATACATTATGAATTTTCAATTTTACACACTGTTTTACTTAAAAATTCAGTTTAGTGACATATATCCCCAGGAACAGTTATAATATGATAAACCCAAAATTGAAAAAACAAAAAACAAACTTGATTTAATACCATTTCGAGGCGAGGGGTCACAAATAATAATTTGAGTCAATGGGTGATAAAATTACCCTTAATTTAGGAAAGGGTCTCTAGTTACTCATATTTCAATCTGTAAAAAATAGTTTTATAATTTTTAGGTTTGCCAGTAATTTTGTGATCATTAACAAAAATTTGATATTGGCTGTACGGAATAATGTTGGCCCTCAAGCCTTTAAAAACAATAGATTGCATTTGTATTTCATATGTTAACTACCCTTTAGGTTGGATGATCCCAGGTTTCAGAAAATCCTAATTGTCATAATTTTGACAGAAGTCAACCATAATGAACATTTGAGTGGGGACTGGCTAGGAATATTATTATTTCATGTGCCCGTCATTGGTCTTGCTGTAATATTGTTAAAAATTACCATTTTAAAGAAATTTCCAGGCATAATTAGTCACTTTGCTCAGCTTGACCTACAGATTAATACTTTTTATAATTGACACATCCTAGTTATGTTTTGAAAGTAAGATCCAGTAGGTGAACATTAGCAAACCATGTAGATATGTGAAAGATGAGTGGTGTGAAGATATGTTCCATGATCGATGAATCTATGGATTCATTAAAAATAGAGAATAACCCATAAATACCCATAAAGGGCAGGATGTGAGGTGAGGGGGTTCTGAAAAATAGGCATATGTTAGTATTATTTCCATGTATTTTTCTTTTTCTTTTTTCGTTTCCTTGTCTCAGAGTTAGCAATATCATTTTTAGTTTCTGTAGCTGACATTTCTTAATTTATGGAATATGAATGGTATAATAGTTTTCATCGTTCTAAAATAACTTACCCGACCAGTAACATTTGATTTACTATCAATGTAATGTAATAGCCCATAGTTATGATTAATAAGGTCATAATTTTGAACCACATATCTTAATTTTAAAAATCTATTTTCCATTTGATTTTATTTTCTTCATTTTAGATTAACAATGATAACAACCCAGCTGTTTGTGCTGACTCTGTTGGTCTGCTCAGCATCTTCCTATAATGGTAAGATTTGCTCTTTTATGATGTAGGTGAAGTAGAAGAAAAGGGTTGATCAGTTCTCCATAAAGATTTTGAATTAATTTGATTAGGTATATTCAGTTGAATTTAATCATGTTTAGAATGTCCACATTGATAAACTCAAAAGGTGACTGAACTGGCATAAATAAAAGGCAAGTTTTTCTCCCCATTAGAAAGCTGGCTCTCGAGATGGAAAGGTCGACTGAATGTTGTGCTTGAATAATAACATGACGAAAACACTATGCTGATGTCTCTTCTGCCAGCCAATGGAGTGATGAAGTTTTGAAACAACTTCTTAAACAGTACAACTTTAATGACATTTACAATGCAGACGAGACGAGGCTTTACTGCAATCAATGGATGCTTCACGATTACCATTCTTACAAACAATTATGTCACACTTTGTTGTCGATATGAAACATGAATAAAAAGAGAAATTTAAAAGAGAAAAGGCCCCCAAACACACCTCCCCCCCCCCCCCCCCCCCAAATAAAAAAATAATAAAAATAAAAAAAGGCCTCTTCTAATCCATCTAATGTCTTGAATATGACAGTCCCTAGCCCGTAGAAACCTCAGTGGAGAAGGTCCTACATAAATGGTATACGAAAGCTGGTACTTAGATGCTAGTTTTAGCTTCTCCGGTTAACGCTCACTCTGCTTAATCGACACACTAACCTAAACTCCCAAGGCTGTGCGATTAAGCAGAGTCAACTGTATTATGTTCAGCTATTCAATCACTACTCAGTGGGTAGGAAAGGTTTCTTTAGATGCGAGTCAGATGCATTTTTATAATATGCACCAAATTATTGTTATTTATGCACACTATAATGTTTAAATCATGATGGTAGTTTGAATCTCTTTCAGCTTTTCCGCATTTAGATAACTTGAGATCAAAAACATCCTGTAATGTGCAAAAAAGTGCATCACAGGATTTGATACGCAGAGTCATTGGAGGAAGAGAATCAGAATTCATCATCAATGTGAATCAATCTCTTGGTCCCAGAGATCGGGATACTTTTATGGTAAATATCTTACATGAACATTAGGTTAAATGGGCAATTACAATTAAATATTAAACAAGAAAGCTGAGAATAAGAGCAACGAAAGGATTTTATTTTTACTTCTTGTGCACATCGAAGCCTTGTAGTGCAAAATCATTTTGTGTTGTCCATTGTTGATGACTCAATTGTAGATGCCAGGAATTGTGGATCCCAACATACACTCGGTTTTAATGTACATTTTTTGTATTGTGGAGGATGATTTGCTATTGAATGTTTGTATGTTGTCCTTTATCATTAGTGTTAATGTATTCTTTTTTAATGGGACTGAATCTGTGACCTAATTTTAAGGATTGCCTTATGCCAATATCAGTGGCTGATCTGCTCTCGTACTACTCTGATATACTGTTAAACAAGAAAACTATATATATGTACATTGGAACGTGGCTGCTGTGCATGGCCTCCCTTTTAAAATAAATAAATCTGCCGCGCAATCTCTGGATAATGACACCCCTGAACAATGACAACCTTTGGATAGTGACATTGACATGTGGTCTTGATTTTTTTCTATATATTATCAATAATAAAAATCCCAAAATAGCAACATACATTTTAGTAAAACCCCTGTATAGCCTCATCATTATAGCGATAATTTGCTGTTGACACCGACACTTGATACATAATCTCTGGCGAAATAGGCAACATTGTTTCTGACCAGCAACATCTCATACTTTTAGCAGATACAAAGCCTACTCATAGCCAACAAGACCACTTTGTTACTGACCAATGTGAACACATGTTTACCTACCAATGAAATCATTTGATTGCTGTTTCTGTCTGGTGCATTTAAAAAAGGGCGCTATCCAGGGCAACTAGATGGTTACATGAGTGGTCAAATTGGCTAAAATTGCACAGAGAATCATGTTTCAATTATTAGGTTTTTTGTTTGTTTGTTGTTTTTTTTTAATTAAAAAAAAAACATTTTCTTTTTTTTTGAAATATTTTTTAGTAGATTTTTTTCGTTTATCAAGAAGGGTCAAAATAATAATAGTGTTTGGTCATGTGAGGTTCTGTTTAGCCAATTTTAAAGTCGAAATCAACACTGTCATTGACAATCAGAGATTCCTGACAAATGAAGTGGTAATCAAGAATCAAGATGGGTTCCATTCTGTTATGAAATGCCATTTAATAAAACAGCTGCGCTCATGCTGCTTCCAAGTCCACACATGACAAAGGGAAAATGGCTTTAGAGCATTGTTTATATCAAAGCACTTATAACTACACATCAGAGAGTGAGAGCGTAACTTATAAACCCTTTGTCAACAGGAAAGATACACATTCCAACTTGGTTGGGACATGTCTTATCACTGGCACTGTACCGCACATTGCATCATTATTCCAGGGCTTTGTCATTTTCCAGGGGTTGCACTTTAGTTTGAGCAAACCAGATTTGACTCTTTTTGTAATCCATTATTGTTATCCACAAAATTACCACCAATACCTTTATCATTAAAACCTAATCTGCTTCACATAAAATGAGAGAAAGAACTCTAAAGTATTAATTGAAATAAAAAAAATTAAAAAAGATTCCCCCTTATTCATCCCCTAAGGGGAAATTTCTTTTAAAGGTTTATTTTGAGGAAAATCTGGAACACCCTAAGCATCAGTTGCTGTGCAGCAAAAAGAGTGAGGGATTTAAAATTAGACTTTATTTCCATCTATCTTTGACATTGTTTAGATAAGACAGAATGGAGATTTCATCCAAATTGAAGGGACCTCAGGCGTAGCTGTCGCTATGGGTTTCTATTACTATCTCAAGTATTTTTGCTATGCTCAAAAGACGTGGGCAGGAGAACAGATACGTCTCCCATCTATTCTACCTCAAATAAAGAGTCCTGTTTTAATCACAAGGAATGATAGGTAATGTTATGTAACATAAGCTTTGCTATGCTTCTATTAATCAAACTTAAAAGTAGTTTCTTAAAACACTATTTACAAATTTTGTGTAGTTTCTCGACTTTTGACTTTTATATTTATGATATTTTCAAACAGTTATAGATTGGTTTTAAATTAACTGTTATTCTATTTCATTAAGAAAAGATTTATTATTATCATTAAGATATGGTTACATTGGCAAAATCTCTCAGAAGTTTTAGAAAAGTTTTCATTGATTTTTTTTTCAGTTCTAACCTTGCATTTTGTAAAGCGCCTTAATCGTTTTGAAAATATAGAACTTGAAATGAAAAGGCTTTTAAAAAAGAAAAAAGTATATATCATTGATTATTTTTTCTGTACCAGATTCTTTTATTATGGAAATGTTTGTACCATGAGTTACTCCATGGCATTTTGGAGTTGGGAGAGATGGCAACAAGAAATAGACTGGATGGCTTTGCGGGGAATAAACATGCCACTTGCATTCATTGGACAGGAAGCTATTTTTCAAAGGGTATAGTATAGATTCAAGTTTTCAAGTCAATCTTTGTTTTGTGCGGCTATGTGGTCTTGGGGTATGACACTCGCTTTTGGATCAGAAGGTCCTGGATTTGAGCATCGCTCAGCGCATAGTTGAGTCCTTGGAAAAGGCTCTTTACTTACTTTCTCTCACTGTACTCAGGTGTAAAAATGAGTACCTGGCCGTTGACAGCGTTGTCTCTGTCTGCAAAAATTGTAATATCACCTAACAGATGTCATGTCTCATCCTATATATTAAGTGTTGCTGTTGGCTAGGGCCCTTGTAATGCGCTTAAGGCACATTTGGTTGATATTGCGCGATATAAATGCTCTATTTCTTTTATTTAGATTTTTAATCTTTTCTCTGTTTTTCTTTTTTTTTTTTTTTTTCTTTCTTTTCTTTTTGCTACAGCTATTGGTCATGGTAGTGCCAGTATCTTTTTCAATGAAGACTAAGCACATGTGTATTCCAACAGTCCATCAAATTCAATTAGATACAGCTGTCTCATCACTATGGGCGGGTTCAGCTATGCAGAAAAACATGTGACACAACCAGGTTTTGGCTCTAGTTTTTCTTGTTTGCCAGAAATGATTTACTTTATATTAATGAATATCTTTCTTTATTTTTTTCTTGAATGCTGTTATATATATAGGAGTGCGGTGTATGATTCTATAGTTCACAAATTTCTCATATACATGTCTTGGAAATCGAATTGGGATAACTGGAAGTGGATAAGGATTTTGTCACAGAGCGTTCATTGAGTGTTAATATGAAAAGTTGTCTTTCAGTTTTTTCCAGTTTTAGTTTGAAGTACCTTAGGGATCAGTATTGGGACCAACATTTTTGTACACTTACTGGTTTGCAGATATAATTAGTAAGCAGTGTGGAGTTTAAATTTTATGCTGACGATACACAGCTATACTTCTATCTCGACAAATACCCCTTGTCAATAAATGTTGCAATCACAATATTCAGATGGGTGGGGTCCTTTGACCTCCCATGGCGGTCAGGAGGTGAACTGCTGTGTGTTCTATCCCCTGATATCTGTTTTCTGAGTTGCTTTCTGTCTTTGTCCTGGAATGAGAAGACTTGGTTTTGTTGTCTCTGTCATGTGCTCCATGAATAGCTGGATGGCTCTTGATAAAAAAATGACACTGAAGACTCATTGGAGGACTTTGTTGAAAGTATTTCCTTTTATACCCACAAGGGAAAACAACTATAAATGACAAGGGCAAAGTACTAACAATAGGTAACAAATATGATAAAGAATAGGGTCTAAGAAGGGACATAATTCATAACAAACTCAATGTCAATATTATTATTATACGATTATCTTCCATTGATCATTCACACAATAATTCTATAAATGATAAATTCTTCCATCTTTTGGATTGGACAATGCACAACAAAACAAAATAAGGAAAAATACTTTTTAAATTGCTTAAAATGACTACAACTAATGAAGTTATAAGTTTAGCTTTTCGGAAGTCTTTATTGATCTTTTAACGTTCCTCAAAGCTACTGGATCGGGGTTTAGATATAGCTTCTACTATAACGTCATCAACACTGGTTTCCATGTCAGTGCTACTAATTTCTACATCTGACATGACGTCATCTATTCTGCTTTCTATTTCAGCGCTACTGTTTACTATTCTATCCCTCATTTCCTCCCCCTTATTATGATTTTGATTACCTTGTTCGTTTTCACAACAAGTCCTGGTCCTGGTGCCAACTTATAATATCTTGAGTTGGTGTTTCAACCCGGTATGATAAAGGTCCAGTTTTTTTCAGTAACTATTCCCATTTTTCTTTACTCTGATCGTAATTCCTGATGAAAACAGGATCATCAACACCAACATCCCTATCATGGGCATGTTGGTTGTGTCCACGCTTTTGTGCGCTTTTTTGTTTCTGGACATGATCTTGCAATGATGGATGCAGAAGATCAAAATGGGTTAGAGTTATGCGTCCATTTATTAATTCAGAAGGGCACCTTCCAGTTGTTAAATGAGGGGTATTCCTATATCTAGTTAGGAATCTGAGCACTTTCTCTTTCAAGGTACCCTTCGTCATTTTTATCATGGCTTGCTTGAAGGTTTGTACCATTCTTTCTGCCATGCCGTTGAAGGGTATTGATAGGGCGACACTGTGACATGTTTGACACCATTGGCTGACATGAATTGCAGAAATTCTAGACTTGTCCAAGTCAGTTACAATAGTTTTTGGAAGTTCCATGAAGGAAAACACATCATGGAGATCCATCTCTCATCATTTCTCTATGAAAATTGAACTTTGAACCTATAACTTTAACACAGATACGCCATTCCATCTTCACAATTCGCACCTCACCGCGGTATTCTTTTATGTGGTACAGTCGTGGTACAGTCAACAGGGCTGAGAGAAGAAGATAAATATTGAGAGGCATCATCAGAAAGCGATGTGATCAAAATAGTTTTGTAACCTCAAAAACCTGTGGCTGGGCTACAAGGCCTATCATATTCATGGGTATGTGTGATTTGAGTAGGAGGAGCTTTTTTGACTTTGCTGATTACTGACTGATGGGGCAATTGAAATTATAATTGTCCTTTTTCAGCAGCCAATAGGAAATGGGCAATTGTAAAACGCTTATTGGACACTCCATGGAAAGAAAGCAGCTTGAGGGACCTGAAAGGAAATTTCTGGAGAGAGTTAGGGGTGGAGTAAATATGAAATGAATTGGTAGTAATTTGGGGCATTGTTTTTAGAAGTTAGGTAAAAATCTTGGAAACGGGTGATGATTCAGCATTATTTCATTCTTTTTTTAATTTTTTAAAATATTTTTTCGGAGTGGACATTTAGGCGAATTCTTCCATTTTAAAAAACGGGCATTCAGAGTATTATTTTAAAGAGAAATGATTGCGTTTTACCAAATTAGCAGGCATTTAGGCGATTGCCACTATATTATTATCATGATCATGATGATTATTTTATTATTATTATTATTATTATTATTATTATTATTATTATTATATATTATTATTATTATTATTATTATTATTATTATTATTATTATTATTATTATATTTTTCTTCTTCTTCTTCTTTTTCTTCTTCTTCTTCTTTTTCTTCTTCTTCTTTCTTCTTCTTCTTCTTCTTCTTCTTCTTCTTCTTCTTCTTCTTCTTCTTCTTCTGCTTCTTCTTCTTCTTATTATTATTATTGCTATCATCATCATCATCATCATCATCATCATCATTATTATTATTATTATTATTATTATTATTATTATTATTATTATTATTATTATTATTATTATTATTATTATTATTATTATTATTTTTCTATTATTATTATACAGCTTAGATATATACAAACTTTGTTGAAATATCAATGAACAATGACGTCATTAGTTTTTGTACTGCAATTAGTTACTATCTTTTATCATTATCATTATCAAGTCCGTTATTATTGACATTGTCTCTCTTCTGTTTTAAACGTTATGGACTTGCAAGATGTCCTTTGCCATTATTTCTTATTAAATTCGACAGGTTATGGGCCCAGACAGGCTTAACCATTTTCGATTTTGAACATTGAAAGTGGAAAGTAATGTAAGTTTCTCTATTCGGTGTACTAGTGCTAATTAGCTAATACAATCAACAACAAAAGGTTGTGGTAGGGAGAGAGATATAACGGCTACGTAAAAAAAATGGCATCAGGAGGAGTATTGCACGTCCCTCTGTTGAAAGGGCATTTAAATTACAGTTGCTGGAAGATGCAAATGAAAATGTACCTGATTTACCAAGACTTATTCGAATCGTGGTGGGGGAGTGCAGAGGCACGAAAACACAGAAGGCACTGGCTACCATCGTGTTGGGCGTCAATCCGAGTTTGCTGTATCTGATCGGGACAGAGCCAGAATCAGCCAAAGAGGTCTGGGAAATACTCGAAAAACAATTTCAAAAGGATAGTTGGCTAAACAAGTTGTCACTAAAGAAGCGACTTCATAACATGAGATTTGCCCGTTGTTAAGACAACACAAAAAGAAGATTTCAGCGAATTCAAAGCCATCATCTTTACTTGTGGAAGAACAATGTTCATCCGGCGAACTCTGTGAAACAATAGATAATAAGTGGATCTTGGACTCAGGAGCAACTTCGCACATGTGTAATGACATTACGATTTTTCATGAATTCCAAAGAACTGACAATTTACTTGTTACTTTAGGAGATGGACACAAAATTAATTCAGTCGGAATTGGTAAAGTTCACCTGGATTTAGAATGTGAAAAGTGCATCTTAAATGATGTGATTTGTGTACCTGAACTTGCTCATAATTTGATAAGTGTAGCCAAAATCCTGAAACATGGGGGAAGTGTAACTTTCTCCCAAGCTTCAGGAAAAATCATGAATGAAAAAAGAACTCTTGCTTATGCAAATCATGATCAAGAAGACAATCAGTTTATTGTAAAATGTATGCCTAGTAAAATCAGGCCAAACACCGACTATAATTCTATTTTGAGTGTTGAAAGTAAACATGAATGTGTTTCTCTTGATCATGGTGGTCAGAGTGTGTCAAAGGAAGACTTGTGGCATTGTAGATTTGGTTACCTTGGAGTTGATTATTTGTGTAAACTGTCACAAAAGAAGATGGTATCAAAGTTTGATTTTGATCACAAGAAGAAAATAACATTTTGTGAATTTTGTACCAAGTGAAAGCAACACAGGTCTCCCTTTCCTACTCACTCTGAAAACCAATGTCTCAATGATGTGCTGGGATTGATTCACAGTGATGTGTGCGGCCCTTTACCAAACTCATTGGGAAACAATAGATATTTTGTAACATTCATTGATGACTGCACAAGACATTGCTGGGTTTATACTATTCAAGACCAAGTCTTGAGTGTGTTCAAAGAGTTCAAAACCATGGTTGAAAAGGTTACTGGGAAACCAATCAAAATCTTGCGGTCAGATAATGGCGGGGAATATAAGTCTAATGAATTCAAAGAGTTCTTGTTAGAATGTGGAATTAGACATGAGTACACCGTTCCTAAAACTCCTGAACAGAACGGAGTTGCTGAAAGATTTGTTTTGATTGAGAAGGTCCGAACCATGTTGGTTCAATCCAGGTTACCCCAAAGGTTCTGGGCTGAGGCGTTAAATACAGCTGTGCATGTTCACAACTTGAGTCCTTCAAGAGTGTTAGGTGATAAGACTCCCAGGGAGCTTTTTACAGGCAAAAAGCCAAATGTTTCATATCTGAAAAGTTTTGGGTGCACTGCCTACATGCATATCCCAAAGGATGAAAGAAAGAAGTTAGATCCAAAATCTTGAAAGTGCATTTTTATGGGGTACGGTCAAACATCAAAAGGCTATAGGCTTTATGATACTGAGAAGAGAAGAATTATTCTAAGTAGAGATGTTATTCTCACAGAATGTAGATTTGAAGGTCTGCCAAGTAAGGGAGATGCAGCTCAGGAAAATGAATTTCAGTGTCCAATTCTTGTTGATCTAAATTTAGAGTCTGAGACTGAAAATGATCATGAAACAAGAAACCTAGAGGGTTATGGTCATGAAACTGAAGCACAAATAAGAAGTAGTACAAGAGCTACAAGACCAGTTGAGAGATATGGAGAATGGCTGTACACTAGTAGTAGTAGCAGCAGCTATGATGCCGAGCCTACAACTCTATCCGAAGCACTGCAAAGGCCTGATGGTAAGCTTTGGAAAGAGGCAGCTGATAATGAGTACAATTCCCTTCTTAAAAACGGTGCATGGAATCTTGCTAAGCTTCCAGAGGGAAGAAAGGCCATAGGTTGTAAATGGGTTTTTAAAAGGAAACTGAACCCTGATGGCACTGTTCAAAGATATAAGGCTAGACTTGTAGTACAAGGTTATAGTCAAGTGTATGGAGAAGATTATGATGACGTTTATGCTCCAGTTGCAAGGTTTGAGTCAGTCAGAGCAGTCATATCTCAAGCTGTCAAGGAGAAAATGAATATTCACCATATAGATGTTACTGCAGCATTCTTAAATTGTGAACTTGAAGAAGATATTTATATGAAACAACCTGAGGGTTATACTGAACTTGGAAAGGGAGAGGATCTTGTTTGTTGTTTAAAGAAAAGTCTTTATGGACTCAAACAATCTCCAAAGTGCTGGAATGAACAACTAGACACATGTTTAAAGAAAATGGGATTTCAGAAAACTGTGGATCCATGTGTCTATGTACGAGGGAAAACAAAGGGTGATAAATTCGTTATTTGCCTTTACGTTGATGATCTGATCCTTATAACCAAAGATGCAGAAGAACTTGTTCAAGTCAAAAGTGACCTTTCCAACAAGTTTGAAATGAAAGATCTTGGCGAACTGGATTACTTCTTGGTGTTGAATTCAAAAGACAAGAGAATGGGAGCATTTGGATGGGACAAGAATCCTACACCAAACAAATACTCACCCAATTTGACATGGAAAATTGCTCACCGACTGATACACCGGTTTGCAACAGCCAAAAGCTTACTCCTGGAAATGAAAACAGTGGAAGAGTTGATCCTCGAAATTACAAGTCTGCAGTGGGTAGTCTCTTACACTTAAGCAATAAAACAAGGCCAGACATAGCATATGCTGTGGGGTTGGTTGCTAGGTTCTCCTCAGACCCATGTAAGGAACACTGGGTGGCAGTAAAAAGGATCTTTAGATATCTAAGGGGCACAACAAATTTTGTCCTAGTGTATACTGCAAGTAATGCTAACTCAGATGACGTTTATGCTTGTGTTGGTTACTCAGATGCTGACTGGGCAGGTGATACTTCTGATAGAAAATCTACTTCTGGGTTCATTTTTCTAAGTTCAGAAGGGGCTGTTCAATGAGGGAGTAGGAAACAAAATTGTGTTACACTCTCAACTGCTGAAGCTGAGTACATTGCTTTGGCATCAGCGACTCAGGAAGCAACATGGTTGAACTCTTGGATGACTCAGATCAGTACTGTTACTGTTAATGAACCAACAATGGTTATTTATGAGGACAATCAAAGTACAATTTGTATTGCTAATGGTCAAGGGTCAAAGAGATCCAAACACATTGATATTAAGTATCATTATGTTCAGGATAAGATTGCCCAGGGTGATATTGTGTTACAATATTGTAAAACACAGGAAATGTTAGCAGACATTCTCACAAAAGATTTACCTAGGGACCAGTTTGTGAAACTTAGATCAAAGAAATGCATACAACATATCTTTTCCTAAGAATAGTCAATTGGCATTACTAAAACCAGGTCATTTTGATCATTTGATTATCAAACCCCCTACAATGCAGTGATTATGCTTTTCTTTATTGTTGTCAAATAAGAATATTGGTGTACAGGTGAGCGGATATCTCAACAATGCTTGATTACAAAATCAATTTAATTATATATTTTTACTCTGTGAATATTGAGGATTATTGCAGTACAGTGGAACCTCCCGATTACGACACCTCCGAATAGGGACAACCTCCTGATAACGACATTGACCCGTGGTCCCGATTTTTTTTCTATTTAAGATCAGTAAAAAGAACCTCCAAATAACGACGCACTTTTTGATAAAACCTCCGAATAACGACATCATTTTAGCCATTTTCGGCAGTTTTTGTAGATATCTGATACTAAAAATACCGAGTATGAGTACTCAAAGTTTATAAAAATGATTCCTGCTTGAACCAATGAGAACGCAGCTTTTGAAAGCAATGAGAACGCAGCTTTTTTTGTTGACGAATCTTGGCTAATATTAATATGCATTAATAAAAACCAAGGTATAAATGTAAGTGTAAGCCAGTAAACACAAAATCTTGGAAAATGTGATATTATGTGGTGATAGTAGTACTAGTAGTAGTAGTAGTAGTAGTAGTAGTAGTAGTAGTAGTAGTAGTAGTAGTAGTAGTAGTAGTAGTAGTAGTGTTTATGTGGGAGGAGGAGGAAGAGGATGAGAAATTTTATCTAACCCACAGCGTCCGAATTACCTGTTTTTGTTTGTTTTAAAGGATTTTACAGCGCTTGTAACATATCTATGTCATATCAGCGCCAGTAAAAAGGAAGAAAATTGGAGAGTAAAAAACATTCTAGATTTACAATTGAAATGACATAAGAAAAAGTAAGATAAAGGGGAATGGTTTAAATAGGGAACAGATGTAGATTCTAGGAGAACACTATCAGTGTACTCAGTTCAGATCACCTAAAAGTCTCATCCAGGCACACGCACAAAAACCCTCTAAGAGGAATACACTACAATGTTTTTTTTGTTTTGTCAATGTTAATTAAAACTGGTCCCGCGGGCCTTACCACGCCCACTTTGTCCGCCATCTTGGAAACCTCTAAATAACGACACCTCCGGATAACGACATAAAAACTCGGTCCTAACAATAAAGAAAGGGTCTCGTAAGGGGACATCATTCAAAACAAACTAACTTGAAGAAAATATTATATGATTATCTTCCTTTGATCATTCACACAATAATTCTATAAATTATAAATACAAGTCAATCATTACAGTTTCCTTGGCTGGAAGGGAAACAGTCAAATGTATAATAATAGTTTTGGGAGATGACATTTGTTTCTTGTGAATCATCTCTCTGTTGTGTATTATTATATTATTATATCTTGAATGAATAATGTATACTTTTGAGTGTATTCCTTTTTATAGGATCCTGTGATTGTGTTTGGATGAGACTTTTTAGGTGATCTCAACTATGCACACTGATAGTATGCTCTTGGAATCTTCATCTATTCCCTATTTGAACCAATTCCCCTTTGACTTACTTTTTCGTTTGTGCTTTAATTGTAAATCTAGAATTCTTTGACTCCCATTTCTTCCTTTTACTGGCGCTTAAATGACCTAACGTGTGGCAAGCACATAAAACCATTAAACACAACCAAAAAAGCAATGATATTCCGATATGGTTGGCTATTAATAAATTTAAGTTAAACGATGACAAGGCAGAAGTTATTGTTATCTGTTTGAAAAAAATGTAGTTATTCCGATGTTGATCTTATTGTGAAGTAATTACTCAACAAAAAGATCAACATCGGAACAAGTACAATTTACTATCCAAATGCTGTGAGAAATCTCAGATTCTTCATTGATGAATACTATTAGTACGAATCTCATTAACAAAATAGAGTAACTGTGAGTTGTGATAAATCTCTATGTTTTAAAAGACAAACATTTTCTCCTGCTACTGAGTGCTTCTGTACCTTTAAACTCTTTGAATTCTTTATTTTGGTTTTGTTTCATTTTCACATAAATAACAATGAATGTAAATTTCTTTCAGGTTTATCTCCGGTTCGGTTTTACTCAAAAGGATTTAGATGAACATTTTGCAGGACCCGCTTTTCTGGCCTGGTAAGGTTGCATCTTTAGAAGTGATTTGTATTGCTTTAAACTGCATATGTTGATCAACACTTTATTTAAAATTGTGATGCAAAGGATATGTTATCATAACAATGGTAGCAAATAACAACAGCAACAGAGTTATGGAATAATTATAATGACGATGACAACGATTATGGTCATGATTATAATTATGATGATGATGATGATTATAATGATGATATAATAATAATAATAATAATAATAATAATAATAATAATAATAATAATAATAATATTTGAATAATAATAATAATAATAATAATAATAATAATAATAATAATAATAATAATAATAATAATAATAATAATAATAATAATAATAATAGTAATATTAATCATAATAATACAGTAAAATTACTTTAAACCGAAAGAAGCTAAACCGAAAAATACCTTAAACCGCAAAGAATTTAATAAATTGTACTAGTTTCTTCATTATCTTTGTACTAATTCTTACGATGAACCGAAATACCTCTAAGCAGGACTTTCTTTAAACCGAAACAACTTGAGAGCACCTTCCCTTTTTCTCTCTCTATTTTTCTTCAAAAATTCGGGAAGGTGGCCACACGCAATAATGCCCGGCGATATTAAACAAAGAGCGTAAGTATAAGATGTGGGTGGGGTGGGGGTGGGGGGGGGGGGTAGGCAAACACTTCAATCACTGCACTTGGGTTTGGCCAACACCACAATCGCACAGACTGGAAAAGGAGGACAGCAGGCGAAAAATGAGGAAAGATGGGGAGTTGGGGTGTAAAATCACGCAAGCGAGATGTTCTCGCTCGTGTGTTGATGCTTTGGAACTGACAAATTTTCAACACGAGAATAAGGAGGGAGGGGGGGGGGTGGTAGACAACTTACCATTGACATGCCACTTCATTTCCACTTTGTTTAAATGTGTGTGTGTGTGGGAGGGGGGGGGGGGGGGGGGTTCTATGTAACTAGGCCTTTGAACCTAATGACTTCTCAACAAAAGAGGGGTGTGTAGTAGACAGCTAAGCATTGACACGCCTTTTCATTTCCATTTCACTTCACCTCTGAGTAGCTGCGCGTCATTCATTATCAATTATCGCACAAGAACTTTCGATCTTATTTTAGCTTAGCATTTTACTAAAAGATGTCTAAAAGAAAGCACTGTGCTTACACGTTGGAGTTAAAAATCAAAATACTATGTGAAGTCGATGAAAAAAAAGTTGATCAAGACAGAGATATGTAAAATACACGGCATCCCGAACTCAACTCTTTCAATAATTTTGAATTGAAAACGAAAACCCCCAAAAATATTTTTTAAACACACCAAAATAAAAATTTTAAAAAATTTAATGGTGCGGCTATGTGGTCTAGTGGTATGACACTCGCTTTCGGATCGGAAGGTCCTGGGTTCGAACCTCGCTCGGCACATAGTTGAGTCCTTGGAAAGACTCTTTACTAACATTCTCTCACCGTACTCAGGTGTAAAATGAGTACCTGGCCGTTAACAGCGTTGTCTTTGTCCGAAAAATTGTAATATCGCCTAACAGGCGTCATGTCTCGTCCTACATGTTAAATGTTGCTGTTGACCAGGGACCCCTTGTAAAGCGCATTGAGAAACGTTAAGTGGATATTGCGCTATATAAATGCTCACATACGAAGACGGCATTTATTCAACAACTCCATTTAACGGGAAACCTATGATACGATTAAATGAGCAAATTCCGTAAACTTAAATAGTTACTACCCTTGAAAAACATTGCAAAACGGGAACTTGCTTTAAACCAAAAGGTCTTTAAACCGAAATGGTTTAGAAGGTCCCCAAAATTTCGGTTTAAAGTAATTCTACTGTATATTAATGTTAATTTTATCAAATGAAATAGTACATCCTTATGGCTTCTAGTTTGAATTTAAATGTATATGGCATAAAAATGTTTAAATGTATAGATATAGAATTAAGAATTTATTGTGACAAGTTATATGTATATATTAATTTTATAAAGTTAAATATATAATCCTTATTGCCTCTATTTATATGTATTTGAACCCCCCCCCCCCCCCCCTCCCCCACGCCTTGAAACGGTATTATCTTGGGATTTTCAATTTTCGTTATTTTTATTTTTTTTTTACCCTATCAAAGCTTTTTTTTATGCCTAAAAATTTGATACCAATTTTATAAAGTATTTAAAAATCAAGTTTTGACAAAATCGACTTTGAAGTTTCACGCACAATTGAATCAATGTGCAAAGATGATTCCTTAGATACAGGCATTAAAATTTGGTGGGAGAAAATATAATTTGGCATGAGCTTTAAATATATATTTAATAATGTACATACACATTTTTGAAACAATACAATTGTTACTTTTGTAGTTATGTAGTATGTAAGATGCCGCTAAATTAAAAAAAACACCATAAATGCGGCAATTTTATGAAATTGTTCCCTAATTGAAAGATTTTTGATATTTGATAATAGAATCAATGAAATAAGAATTATTAATGCGACAGTTTTGTCTTGTTTATTATTTCAAAGTACAATTTTGAAACTACGTGAAGCCGGATGGATGGAGCGAGAAATATCAAGAAAGAGGATGAAAGAAGAAGAGAAAGAAGGAGAGAGTAAAACACACGCACATGCACACGAGAGAGAGAGAGAGAGAGAGAGAGAGAGAGAGAGAGAGAGAGAGAGATGTAGATACAATGAAAGGGGAGAGTTGACAGAACAAAGAGTTGGGAGGGATAGTTTAAGAAAGCCCTTTGCTTCTACAGGCCGTAAATCTTCCGACAATTGTCGGATTTCCAACAGTAGGATTTTGCTCGATATATTCTGTTAAGTGCTGATATATTTTGTTTTTTAATTAAAACATTTAAAGTAAAATTAAATTCGTAACGTCAAAAAAACAAAACAGAACCAACAAAAAAGAAAATAAAAGACTTTTATTTCGTGCCTTGAAAAAATCAGTTTTTATTACTTTACAAACGCCGACTTAAAAAAAAACCAAAAGAAACTTTTTATTTGTTGCGTCAAAGACAAAACAAAAGTAGACCATCTAGTCAGCTAGGTATATTATCATTCCACCTACTGCTAGGTGTGGATGTATTCACTGCCTGCTTAATGTGCCACAGATGAGAGAGAGAGGGCCATAGTGGTCGAAAACATGCATAGTCAACTAGCATGCACAGCGTGTTGGACTGGGCCATTTCTCTCTATTTTGCTACTGATGCACACGCATTTCTCTGGTTGTCTGGGTGGGATTCCTGACCTCTATTACTCATAGTGGAGAGAGAGGTACATACTGTGTCTTCTATCCCCCTGTATTTGTTTTTCAATTGCTTTCTGTCTTTGTCTTGGAATGAGATTACTTGGTTTTGTCCTGACCCTGGCCGGAGTTTTTGGCTAGGAGGGAAACAGTGGAATGTATAGTTATAGTTTTGGGAGATGATATTTTTTTCCTTGTAAATCATCTCTCTGTTATGTACTGTTATGTTTTTAATTTTTAACATATGATTTGTAAACATTTGAGTGTGTTCCTCTTAGTAGGATCTAGTTCTGGTGTCTGGGTGAGACTTTTAGATGATCTCAAACTAAGTACACAGATAATGTGCTCTTGGAATCTACATCTGTTCCCTATTTGAACAATTTCCCCTCTGTCTTACTTTTCCTTCAAGTCCTAGTACATCTAGAATGATTTTACTATCTAAATTTTCTTCCTTTTTACTGGCGCTGATATAACTTAAATATGTTGCAAGCGCCATAAAACCCTTATAAACAAAACAAAAACATTTCTCTGGCTGTCTCTTTTCCTTCCAATTGTTTTTTTTTTTTGTGTTCAGTCTGAAAGTTAACTGGTAAATGATAATGCGAAATGAATATTTTTCTTCGAACAGTGATTGACTGCTCTCTGCAGTTTTCTTTCCTCACGATTGTGATTGTTTAAATTTTTCTCTTTTTCCTCCTTCACACATGATCACACCTCCTCCGCCTCCTCCTCCTCCTCCTCTCTCACTCTCCTCTCCTCCTCTCTTCCTCCTCCTCTTTCTCTCTTCTCTTTTCTCTCTTCTTCTCTTCTCTTCCTTCTCCTCTTCTCTCTCTCTCTCTTCTTCTTCTCTTCTTCTCTTCTTCTCTTCTTCTTCTTCTTCTTCTTCTTCTTCTTCTTCTTCTTCTTCTTCTTCTTCTTCTTCTTCTTCTTCTTCTTCTTCTTCTTCTTCTTCTTCTTCTTCTTCTTCTTCTTCTCTTCTTCTCTCTTCTTCTTCTTCTCTTCTTCTTCTTCTTCTTCTTCTTCTTCTTCTTCTTCTTCTTCTTCTCTTCTTCTTCTTCTTCTTCTTTTCTTCTTCTTCTTCTTCTTCTTCTTCTTCTTCTTCTTCTTCTTCTTCTTCTTCTTCTTCTCTTCTTCTTCTTCTTCTTCTTCTTCTTCTTCTTCTTCTTCTTCTTCTTTCTCTTCTTCTTTCTTCTTCTTCTTCTCTTCTTCTTCTTCTTCTTCTTCTTCTTTCTTCTTCTTCTTCTTCTTCTTCTTCTTCTTCTTCTTCTTCTTCTCTTCTTCTTCTTCTTCTTCTTCTTCTTTCTTCTTCTTCTTCTTCTTCTTCTTCTTCTTCTTCTTCTTCTTCTTCTTCTTCTTCTTCTTCTTCTTCTTCTTCTTCTTCTTCTTCTTCTTCTTCTTCGAAAAATTAAAAATTTAACACAAACAAGAACGAAGATAACACAGCTTCTCGTGTTAAGCGCTAGATACACATCCTTCAATCAAAAGGGTAGGAGTTGATCTCTTCCTTTTATTTTACAATTAACTCAGACCTGGGCCCAGAAATTGTGTACTCTCTCAAATAATTGGGATTTTTTTGTTTTGGTAGCGATATTCACGGTAGCGCTATCTACGTCAACGACAAATCAATAGTGACATATACAGCCAGGAATTGACAGTGAGGTGAATATTTTCAGAATTGAAAGCACACACTTCAATGTCATATCTGTCTTCAAACCTCCACCAACGCCATTCAAGTGGCCAGTTACATCCACAACAATGGTTGTGATAATTGACTTCAACAGTCACAGCACCAAATGGGAGACAGTGATAATAACGAAGATGGAGATACAGTTGAGGAATGGGCTGTCCAATATAATCTGACACTTCTCTGTGGTGCAAAAGACAAACCATCATTCTCAAGCGCTCACTGGAGAAGAGGCTATAACCCAGACCTTGTATCTGTGTCCTCCAGATATCTTTAAAACACAGAAATCTGTTGGCAACCCCATACCAAAATCACAACACAGATCCATGGGTAAAAGTCTGCCGGCAGACCAGCCTATCAACTATTTCAATTGACCTTGCTGGCCAATGAACAGTTCTGCCGGCTGGATTAGTAAATTGCCGGCCTGATTTTTCAGTGTCAGACATTTCCCAGTGAAAAACGACCCCAGGTTGCATAACGATAGATCCGACAAAAATTGTCATCATGTCTTGTGTCTTTTTTTGTCACCTGTTCTCAGGCTGATGAAATTTTGTGCTACTCCCATTTGTATGACGTTGACAGAGACAGACTTGCGCCAATTGTAAACATTGACACAAGACCATGTGCGGCTATGTGGTCTAGTGGTATGACACTGGCTTTCGGATCGGAATATCCTGGGTTCGAGCTTCGCGTTCCGCGCATAGTTGAGTCCTTTGAAAAGGCTCTTTACTCACATTTTCTCACCGTACTCAGGTGTAAAATGAGTATATGGCCGTTAACAGCATTGTCTTTGTCCGAAAAAATGTAATATCGCCCAACAGGCGTCATGTCCCGTCCTACATGTTAGATGTTGCTGTTGACCAGGGACCTCTTGTAAAGCGCTTTGAGCACATTTAGTGGATATTGCGCTATATAAAGCTCAATTAAAAAAAAATAATTTAAGACCACGGAGGTCTAGGATGAGTTGATAATGGAAAGGGAGTGGGATTGGACCAAAAAATAAAATTACTCTTGTTGAGTGCTCTTTCTCTCTCTCTCTCTCTCTCTCTCTCTCTCTCTCTCTCTCTCTCTCTCTCTCTCTCTCTCTCTCTCTCTCTCTCTCTACCATATTTCTCTCTCAACCATCCATCTACTTTCATGTTATTTTTATAGAAGTCATCTGATTAAAGAAATATAACAATATGGGACGGTGATCGACTTTGAAAGCCTATTTTTCAATGACTTGTTTTAAATTTACTCTTTTTACCTAATTTATAAGCTGCACAACCTCTAGGTTGCAGTAACAAAGGTATAGTAGCCTACTTTTATTTGTAAAGCATCAACACCTGCTTTCGAGCCCTTTGTGATAGCCCAGTAGTGGTGATAGTAATGTTGATTTGGTATGGTGATGATGATGTACTGGTGGTTGTAGTAGTGTTGCTGGAGTAATGGTGTTGTGATGATGGTAGTTATAAAAGAGGTGGTAATAACGATATGGTGGTGGTAGTTGTAGTTGTATGGTGATATCGTGGTGGTGGTGGTTGTAGTAGTAGTGGTAATAATGATGATATGGTGGTGGTGGTGGTGGTAGTGATCATGATGTAATGGTGGTAATAATGATGATGTGGTGGAGGAGGTTGAAGTAATGGTGGTAGTGATGATGATAATGATCATCTTCACACCACCACCAGTAAACTACCACCACCACCGCCATATTATCACTATTATCATCACTATCACCAATATTACAACCACCACCACGTCATCATCACTACAACCACAACTACAACCACCATTACATCATCACTACTACCACCGTTACTACAACTACCACCACATCATCATCACTATCACTGTCACTGATTTTTTTATGACATTAAGATATAAAGATATTTTCAACTACAATCGGCATAATGATATTATTACAAAAGGTCCCACCAAAGTATAGCTGTAAATTATTAAACAGGTCCGCTGGTTAAATTAAATTATAATTTTATTTTAAAAGATAAAGAAAATGTCAAAATAAAAATGAAAGGTTTGCCAACTACTACTACTACTACTACTACTACTACTACTACTACTACTACTACTACTACTACTACTACTACTACTACTACTACTACTACTACTACTTTGTTCATTTTTACATTTTATATGACACTGTTTTGGAGCTTAACTTGATTTGAAAAAATGACGATTAG
>NC_088360.1:61803451-61815951 GCF_034508935.2 Berghia stephanieae | reverse complement strand
CAATGCCAGGAAATACTGGGTTTCCTCAAATATGTACAGATGGAAACTTGGAAGTGTCAAGCAGCTCCAGAGACCAGACTGTCCAGTAAAGAGGCGTGCAGGTGGCCATAAAACAGTTCTTAGGGGCGGAGGAAAACTTCTGAAGCTAGGTTGACGAAATGAATTTGGAGGTGTAGCCATACTCTACGACTACTACTACTGTCAGATGGTAAGGAGTTTGCTGTACCCAATATAATAATGAAAGATTGATAGTGGTGAGGCTTCGGATGGGAACAAAGCAGACAATGGACGTTTCGGGTACAAACCCTTTGTCAGCATAACAATAAACAAATGAATGTGGAAAACAAATAAAATGAAATGCAATTTAACTTGTATCGTCTGTACTCAATGGTGGTTGGAGTATGAATGAAGCATTAGCGAGGCATGGGTTAGTGGGTAGGGAGTCCCAGGGGTGTGATCGGAATGATAAGAGTGGATCAGCGTGTGAGGGAGACAGGAACTTTCTGGAGGGGGCAGCATGGCTCAGTGGTATGGTCTTCGCTTCGTACCCAAAAGGTACGGAGTTCGACTACCCGCCTCGTTGTGTGGCCTTGAGCAAGTCATCTAGCCCTAGATCACTTTGCAGCGCTGCACTGCGGCTGACGCCTGGGTTATTCCAATCTTCCCTTGGAATAGACCCTTGGAAGATGTAGTAATAATAGGATAAATAGTAGAAGTAGTAGTAGTAGTTAGTTCTAGAAGCAGAAAAGTTATAGTAGTAGTAGAAGTAAAAGTAGTAGTAATGGTTATAGTAATAGAAGTTGCAGTAGTAGTAGTAGTAGTAGTAGTAGTAGTAGTAGTAGTAGTAGTAGTAGTAGTAGTAGTAGTAGTAGTAGTAGTAGAAGAAGAAGAAAGTTGTTGTGGAACGGTTTGGGGGAGGGGGGAATTCCTTGGGAGGTGGTTGGAATGGCAAGGTGTCTGTTGTACCCCAGTAGGAAGAGCTTAAGAATGCCGGGTTTAAATTAATGTTCTGTCATATTCTTTTCATTGTCGAACACATTCAGCTCATGTTCTAGGTAGAGCATTTGTCTAACATATAAAAGAACTGTCATGGCAGTTTTTTGCATCGCTATTTGCAAATTTTCTAGATTTTGCAAAAAAATATTTTAAAATGTTAAAATATTTAGTGGGAACCAGTGATGACAATCTGGGATTTTTTGATTTTTTCATAAATGTTCCGTTGTTTTTGTCATGTCAAACATTTTCCGCTAAGTGGTAGTTCAGGGGAAAAAAACAATATGCCTTCTATCATTTTTTGACACCTCTGCCCAGTTGCATGAATTTTGGTGACACTCCTTTATTCATGACGTTAGTCTAGACACACTGGCGCCAAATGTCAAAAGTAGCACAAGACACATGGTGGCCATGGATGAGAAGATGATCGAAAGGGAAGGGGATGGAGCAAATGGGTGTAAATATTTGTGTACTTTCTCTCTCTCTCTCTCTCTCTCTCTCTCTCTCTCTCTCTCTCTCTCTCTCTCTCTCTCTCTCTCTCTCTCTCCCTCCCTCCCTCCCTCTCTCCCTCCCTCCCTCCCTCCCTCCCTCCCTCCCTCCCTCCCTCCCTCCCTCTCTCTCTCTCTCTCTCTCTCTCTCTCTCTCTCTCTCTCTCTCTCTCTCTCTTCATATTATGTTTATAGATATCATTTGGTAATAGAGAGATAATAAGTTAGGCTGATCGATTTAAGAAATGATTGTTTAAAGGCTAATTTAAATTTGCTTTGTTGATGGAATATGTTTTGCAATTGATTAAAGATTCTTATTTATAAGCTGCATCATCACAAGGTTGCATTAATACAGACACTAGCCGGGTTTGTTATGTAAAAACAAATACCTCCTGATCTTTTGGCCAAAAGTTTATCATAATCTCTTGATATAGTGGGCGGCATTATAGGCCTCTAAAATGTTTAATTGGAAATGACAATTCATTAAATTATATTTGCAAAAGGTCAGGATGTGACTAATGTTCAGAAGTGCTTTAGGACTAATAATATATTTAAAAACTATGAATAGCTATGTTATATTTGCATTAGATTTGGGCTTGACTGACGGTTTGGTAGATTTTCCTCCTTTTTGACAAATTGTCATTATCATCACTAGGGTACCTGTGCTTGTGTCAGGATGAAACAGATAATCTCAAAATAAGTACACTGATAGCGTGTTCTTCCTTTTCCGTGAAACCCTTAAAAACAAACAAATACCTTTCTCTTTCATGAACTAATTAATGGGTTTTTAGGAAAATTAATCACAAATTTTTTGCAAATTTTGTTGTTTTTAGCATGCAAAATTTGGGATTTTTTTTTTGCAAAAAACCGCCATGTCAGAAAGAACATGCAAAGTCTTTTTTGAAATATGAGCCTGCTGCATATCCAGCATTGCTTCATTAACTGGGTCAGAGAGAATCAACGGAGACCAGGAAGAACTTTAGAGCTAAGAGTTTAAAAGACTACGTGTTTTTTTTTTTGTGTTTTTTGTTTTTGTTTTTTGTTTTGGCGTATTCTAGAGTTGACAGGAGTAAAATACTTTGCGTTTTATGAGCCCTTTTTTAGTGGGTAGCAATGAAGATTATTGCTATAGAAATTAAGATAAACTCCCAGATCCATAGGCTCTGCTAAATCTTATATCCATGCAAGTTTTTAGGTAGTTTGCATAAGAATCATGGTTCACTTATTTTTATATTTGTCAACAATAACATTTTTACCTTGTCTAACCAGAGTGTTTCCTAAAGCTAATGTCACTCGCCTTGGCCTCTGGTCAAAGTTCAATTCAACCTACACTGGGTATGTAATTCCTTTTATTTTTATATAAATATAATTATTTTAAGGTTGAAGCATTTGTAAACATTGTTTTATTCAAATTATAAGCTTTATCGCTTTTATGTAGGATGTTATTGAGGTACTTGACTTATTTGATATATGGTGATGCAACTGTAGACTTCCAGTGATGGGATGGGGTCTTTTGACCTTCCATCATGGACAGAGAGGTCACTATTGCTGTCTTCTATCTCCCTATATCCCAGGTTGCTTTCTCTCTTTGTCTTGGAGTGATAATGGAGAGGCTTCGGATGGGAACAATGTATTGTTCCCATCCGAAACCTCTTCATTATCACTCTTTTATTAGTATTTTCATGATCCCAGGTTCAGCCCTCTAACCAACACAGGGAATACTTTTAAGAGGACAGCACACATGTGAACAATTTTTTTTAGAGCTCAAAGATTTCTCACAAAATCACACAAATCGTTTTAAAAGCAAGCCTTAACACTGAGATACCAGTCTCATGTGGAGAGGTAATTGTAATTTTTCTTTGTCCACAAACTAAGGGACTGAATTTGGTAGATAGTGCATTCACTCAATAGTATAAATTTTGGGAGGTGATATCTTTTTTCCTTGAAAATCAGATCTCTGTTAAGTACTTGTGTTGTTCTTTGTTTTCAAAATAATATTTTTTGAGCATTTGAGCTTATTTATTTCAGTACTTGTGTCTAGATAGGACTTTTGATTGATCTCAAAGTCAAAGTAAATGCATTGATGTATTTCTTTGTTCCCTATTAGCCATTCCTTTTTCTCGGATGCTTTAGTTATGAATTTAGAATTTTTTATTTATAATCCCATCTTTTTTTTTAATTAGTGCTGAAATGACCTAGGAGTGTTACAAGCATTATAAAATTGTAAAACCCTTTAAAAAACAATCTTCCAACGAACCCCTGTTCTTTCTCAGTGCCTGTTTCGAAAATTTTACTGTATTCATTTCTCTGCCAATTGATCATCTCCATGTCTTTTGTGGTCTTCCAACCTTTATTCTGCCCTAGAAGTTCCAATGATAATTAATAATTGAGCTTATATAGTGCAATGTCCACTAAATGTGCTCAAAGTGCTTTAACTGGGTGGGGTTCCTGACCTCCCATAGTGGGCAGGGAGGTACATACTGCGTCTTCTATCCCCTTATATCTGTTTTCCAACATGCTTTCTGTCTTTGTCTTGGAATGAGATTACTTGGTTTTGTCCTGGCCCTGGCCGGAGTCCTGGCTGGGAGGGAAACAGTCAAATGCATAGTTATTGTTTTTGGAGAGAATATTTTTTTCCTTGTAAATCATCTCTCTGTTATGTATTATTATATTTGTTATTTTAAATGTATAATGTAAGCATTTGAGTGTATTCCTCTTTGTTGGATTTTGTGCTTGTGTCCGGATGAGACTTATAGGTGATCTCAAACTTAGTACATTGGTGGTATACTCTTGGAATCTACATCTGATCCCTATTTGTTCCCAGTTCCCCTTTGTCTTACTTTCTCTTGGCTGCTTCAATTGTATATCTAGAACTTTTTACTATCCCATTTTCTTCCTTTTTACTGGCGCTGATATGACCTTAATGTGTTGCAAGCACCGTAAAACCCTTAAAAACAAACAAAACAAAAGTGCTTTAAAAAGTGTCCCTTACCAACAACAACATGTAACATGTAGAACGAGACATGACGCCTGTTAGATGAAATTCCAAATGTTTTTGACAAAGACAATGCTGTTACCGATCAGGTACTCATTTTACACCTGAAGACGGTGAGAGAATGTGAGTAAAGAGTCTTTTCCAAGGACTCAACTTTGTGCTGAATGAGGCTCGAACCCAGGACCTTCCGATTTGAAAGCAAGTGTCATACCACAAGACCACATAGTTGCCCAATCAAGAGCTAACATTGTTACTCATGGAATCCTTGACACAGTCTCTCATTTTAGACTCTTTTGGATTTCTTTCTCAATTCACTGTTGGAGATTTTTTTCTTATTTTTAAATACTCAAAATGAAGGAACCTTATTGTCATAGAGTGGAACTCAGATACAACGGGGATTGTGGGACTAGCAAAAAATCCCTAATTTTGCAGTCCTGTTATATCCATGCATACAGAATTTGAAGGGAAGCAATACTGAGGGAAATTTTTTTAACCCAAAAGGAACATACATTTTGAGTTACCTCCCGAAGTAAACATATCAGTCAACGTGACTGTGACTTCTGTTCCTGTAACACACCCCCCCCCCCCCCCCCCCCCCCCCGCCCATCACCATACCTCACCCCCTCTTCCACTTACTTCAGGGCACAATGCGGGTTGGAACAATGCAATGCAACAGTTAATTCTACCTCCTCCTTTCCTCTGCTTTCTACCGCTTCCAATTGCACCACTGACAACTACAAAGTGTATTTCCAAACTAAAGTAGCACTCAGTCCTAGCCTCGGGATTCATATAGAGGTCTTCACCACTTCACTTCTCATTGGGCATAGCTACTTAATCAGTCATAGACGCACAACCCTCACTCTATGCGTAACATACTAAGCCTAAGTGTATCAACATGTTGAACAGCCAGTCACGCGCCTCTCATTTGCCTTTTGTTGTGTCGTCGTGGATACACAAACTTTACAGAGAAATCTAAATAGTACACACAATAACTAGTTGACCCACTCCCATCTCATCTCAGTGCCCTATAAATTATGTGTATCATGTGTGCCTTCTTCTTTTCTTCTTGAGTACATAGTTTTCCTCAACTTGCAACTCACACCCCCATTGTAGACGCGTTATAGCCATGCATGATTTATATGAATTATATAGGCTGTAGAACAAGGATTTTTAAATTTCCCATTGTAGCCGAGCTCCCATTTCAACTGAGGCCGTTATACACGAGCTGTGCTGTACTCCATGTCATGTCACATTCTTTTTCTTTTTAAAAATAAATATTATTATTAGTAATGTTTTTTTTAATATTTTAAAAACGATCTTTAAAAAAGAAATATACTCTCTTTCATATTAAAATATTAAAAGTTGAAGTAATTCTTTACTCCATCAAGATGTTGACAAATAATATATTTGTTTTTTAGAACATATCTTCTGGACTTCCAAGACCCACTGTTCAGCAAATTTGGATCAGCATTTATTAAAGAAGTAAGCATTAAGGATATTTTTAATTTTGTTATTAGACATAGGTGTTACATGTTTGGCATACTGACTTTGTCGCAGTGAATGTTTTACCAACATACAGTTACATCTTTTTAGTTCGAATGATTTATTTCCTGTAATTTATCCTTATTACAAAATATTCCTGAATATGGAATATACCAACCATGGTGACTGGATTTCCCCATAGGACACGGTATTGTTGGCCAACCCTGGGCCAATGGATCCATCGGTGCAGTTTTGCAAAAGGCTCTTTCCCGCTATATTGTTCATCCTTCCCATGTGGTTTTGTGTTTTTGTTCTGGAAAGAGAATATACGTGGTTTTGCCTCAACCTTGCAAAGAGTGTTTTGTTGAGAGGGAAACAATTCGATGCATTTACAGTGATGCCAAAACTCCGGTCTGGAGCAAAAAATTCTGGGTTACGGGCAACTTCCATCAAATTTCGGTGAGGTCAAATTGTTCCTCCCCCCTCCAACCACCACATCATCATCACTGTCACTACTATAACCACCATCACCACCACATCATCATCACTACACAACTAACTCCACATCATTATCAGTACCACTACTACTACACCACCACCACATCATCATCACTTCCACTACTACAACCACCATCAACACATCATCATCACTACCACCACTGCTACAACCACCAATACCATATCATTATCACTACCACTACTACTACAACCACCACCATCACGACTACCTCAACCAGCACCACACCATCATCATTAACAACCACCACCACATAATCATCTCTACCCCACCACTACTACTACCACATCCAATACTATCACATCATCTGAACTAACACTACTACAGCCACTACCACCTTAACCACCACATCAGGGGCAGCATGGCTTAGCGGTACCGTCTTTGCTTCATACCCAAAATGTACCGAGTTCGATCACCCGCCGCTGCGCTGTGTGGCCTTGAGCAAGTCACCTTGCCTTAGCTAATTTTGCGGCGCTGCACTGTGGCTGATGCCTGAGTTATTCCAGTCTTCCCATGGAATAGACCCTAGAGTTGCGACCAACAACGTAGCCTAACTGCGGCCACATGTAAATGCCCAAATAAACAAACAAAACGAAACAATAAATGAGAAAACCGGTATTATACATAAATCAGAAAGTTACAGAGGCATAAAACATTTTTTGGGAAAATCAAAAGATGTAATTTTAATGCAATAAAGGAAAACAAACTCAGTGTAAATTCCGCAAATGTAGTTTCAGAAACAAAAACAAAAATACATTAGATATCAAGATCTACAATTTCTATTGGCCAAGACCTAGATCTAGGTCCCACAGGCATCAATTTCCCAGTTCTGGGTTTGGCTTGCAACCACTGTCGTCACATTTGTTGCCATATTCTGCTTCTGTTTCCATACCAATCCCACCCCCTTCTCTATTCACACCTGCGTTTTCTCCCTCTACTTCCAATTGTTCTTAATCTTCCTGCTCGGGTGCTGGCTGGTTGCTAGATCTTCCACTACCATCGTATCTGTTGTCATTTCCCGCTTCTGTTTCCATACCAATCTCATCCCCATCCTTATTCACACATGCCTTTTCTCCCTCCACTAATTGTTCTTCATCTCCCTGCTCAGATGCTTTTCTCAACTCCCTCTCAATTTCAAAAGTATCATTCATTAACAAATCATCCAAAACATCAACATCAACGTCATCATTTGACCGATCGTCGAGTACCATTTCACCCTCATCTACCTCAGTACTGTTATCTGAGTCCCTCTGTTTCTTTTTCTTTCCTTTCCCTTTTCCTCTACACACTTTTTTCCCTCTCTCTCTCAATTCTCTTTTCTTCTTGTCTTCTGAATCTCTCTTCTTTCGATTTTTGCATCTCCTCTTCTTTCCGTTTTTTAACATCCTCTCTCCTTTCCTCTCTTTGTTTTTTCTTCTGCTTTTTTTCTTCTGCTTTTTTTCTTCATCCTTCTGCAGTTTCTCTACTTTATTTTTCTCCATTTCAGCTCTCCTTTTTGATTTTCTTTCTTCATTCTCTTTCTGTGCTAATTCTTTCTCATGTAATATGTTGACGGATTCTTCCCCGCTAACAGATTGGAATGTAAGTGGATCCTTTTCATGACTGATCAGATGAAACTGAAACATGCAGGTCAGTCAATATTTCCTCATAATATTGTTTCCAAAGCTCATATTGAGGATCAGGACAATCATACTCTTCCTCCAATCGTTCGAAATACTTGTTGATTGTTGCGTCTCCCAATTGTGCACTTATCATAGCAAATCTCCTGACTGTGTTAGCACGATCTATTCATGGCGGGCACTCGAAGATGCAATATCAGTGGTGAATGAAACAGAGTTCGGAATGGCTGATGAAACTACAACAGGTGAAGGAGATGCTGTTGCCACAACTGAAGCGTCAGAAACATCATGTGACATCATGGGAGGTGCAGAAGATGTAGTTGTAGCCACAAGGGATTCAGATGTGATATCAACAAGGGCTAAAGATGGTTCATGGAAATTTTGCTGAATTGGCATATCTCCTGCTGGTCCAGTATCAGGAGTGGAAATGACTTTTTCCCACATGATGTTAGACGGATCCAAAGGATACAGTCTGCTTTTTCAGAAAGCTTGCGCAGCAAGATTTCTGTTTACAGTGTTTTCATAGGCTGTTTTGAACACATTGGCAAAGGAGCAGAGATTTCCGCCCTTCCTGTTTCATGGTGTGGAAAACTCCAACAGCCGTAGGTTGCAAAATGTGTGATGCATGCGGTAGTAAGGCATAAAGGACGATGTTGTTTGCCATGCAGAGTTCCGCTGCCCACATTGAAATGTGACTTAGTGTCCGTCAACAAGAAGCAGGAGTGGTTTCTTGATGTTGCATGTGCTGGGAATAAATGCAATCTCCAACCAATCTGTGAAAATAGATTGGTTTGTCCAACCATTGTCCGATTTGGTTATATATGCCTCGCGGAACACAACACTGGGCTTAAATCCTTGGAACTGCTTTCCAGGATAGATGATCATGGGCCAAATAAAGTGTCCACTCACTCTACAGCAGGCCAGCACAGTTATCATTTGTTTCTGTTCTGATCCAACTTGATAAACAAACTTAGTTCCCACCATAGATAGAACTTTGCCAGAAGATGCATCTAGACTGAAACCGTTATGATTCTTGTCCAGTTCCAGGAAAATTGATGGGTCTTTTCTTTTAATACATTCTGCAAAGTCATGGAACCAATTCATTATTGAGTCCTTATTCACTAGAGCCCTGTGTTTGCCTAGTTTCTGAGTTGATCGAAGTACTATTTCAGGATATCGTTTTTTAAATAGCCTGTACCACTTTTCTCCTGGTAAATTGTTCTCCCATTTGGTTGTTTGCACCCGAAAATTCAGCATAGATTGCACAGTGAGCATCAAATCCTCTTTGGTAAGTCCAAAACCTCTTTGAGCTGATCCTCCTATATATGTCACTATTTCCCTTTCCTCTTCCGTTGTAAAGACTGTCAGAGTGGTTAGGCCATCGATTTTTCGTCTACCAGATAGTTTATCTGAAAAGGTCCCCCATGGAATGCCAAACTCTTCTGAGGCCCTCCGTTTGCCCATTCCATTATTTACTGCATCAATAGCTTTTAGCAACTTGGTTTTTTCTTTGGCATTGTGGGTTTGAGAGAGAAAGATCTAGATCTAGGTCTTTGGACGAAATCTGTGGGTGAAAAAGACATAGTTTGTGCTAGCTTGTGGTGGTACCTCCTCCCCCTCCTCTTCTTCCTCCTCCTTGTAATATTGAGTGACACATTTATACTGGTATTGAATAACATGTAGAGCATTTTGCAAATTTAATTACCGGTAATAAAAGTAGCCGGGAATAATACAAAGTATAGATCTAAGATAGTTTAACGATGTCTAAAGATATAGATCTATCAATAGCCTATTAATTAACATTATATGTCGATATTCCGTATCTACATGACCCCTTAACCTTATGGCTGCATGTAGGCCTTCTAATGTAACTTACCATCCTAGATGCGGCCAGATTGGCCGCTTAAGGCCAGACATGAGAAATATTCTGGCCTACATGTGGCCACCCCGTTATCTCTTCAGTTTTTCACAAAACAAGCCAATAGCACCTGTTATATTTGTTAAAATGTATTTTAAGACACATACATCATAAACATACAATCATGCATACATATTTCCAAGAAGAGCGACATGTAATTCAACCTACCTGAAATTTTCACCCACGGATGTCTGACTCAATAACTGTAAACTGTCTTGACGGCTCGATGAGTATGAAATGGGGTGCCGGTTCGAAAGTAAACATGCGGTAGTGAACAAAGGGGAACTACTCCAGTCATTTTTATTCAATAAGGCCAGTGGGTGTTGACTTATGCAATTTGGCCGCACAATGGCCTGGCAGCGAGTGGGGCAACTCACTCTAATAATAATAATAATGGTAATGATGATGATCATAATCATGATAATAATAGAGTGGTTATCACCTAAATGCCTGCTAATTTGGTAAAACGCAATAATTTCTCTTAAAAATATTATTCTAAATTGTAGCATCTACTTTACTGGAAACAACAAACAATGAAAGCAATGTGTAGTGAATTTTATAAATTTAATGAGGTCTCTCGTGTTTACGTTTTGTCTGATCTGGCGTGTAGAGTAGTCTTGCAGTCAGCAGTATGTGGTAAGTCTTCGTAGTTCGTAGGAAACGGAGATCGCCACACATGCCCCCCCAAACACGGACTAGTCATCTTCGTAGTACTGAGGTCGTTTAATGGTACGTCCTGAGCGAGATAGCTTCTTAGTAGGCACTACGTTAGTATCATCAGAAGCAGTACGGGAGTTTTGTATGTTTCTGTTCGATAACTTTCTGTTCGTATTCGGTGGGCGTCCACTCGAGGTGGGGTGGCAAGGGAAACTGGTTGCGTAGAATCGACAAATGCAGCTTTAAGTCGGTCGATCGAAATCCGTTCTGCTTTGCCACCAACATCGATCAGGAATTGTTTATCTCCAGGGGTTATGACAACATAGGGACCTGTATACGGCTTCTGAAGGGGTCCTCGGTGGGTGTCAACACGGATGTAAACATATTTTGCTGACATCAAGTTCTTGGGTAAATTTGTTTGATGATAACCGTGATGATGTGTTGGCCGTGGTGAATGAAGGGACACGTTTTGCCGAAAGGTTGCCAAAAAGTCTTTAGCATGGAAGTCTGAAGGATGGTCAGGTATAAACTCTCCAGGGATTGTTAAAGGTTCTCCGTATACTAATTCAGCTGAAGAATGACCGATATCATCCTTAGGTGCAGCTCTTAAACCAAGCAGAACCCAAGGTAGCTCATCCACCCAATTTGGAGTTATTAGACGAGCTTTGAGGAATGATTTCAAGGACCGATGAAACCGTTCAATCATGCCGTTGGACTGAGGGTGATACGCAGTTGTGTGATGAATCTGCACACCAAGTTGACTGGCCATCCGTTTCCATAGCATGGATGTAAATTGTGAGCCCCTGTCAGAAGTTATATCAACAGGAATACCAAACCGTGAGATCCAATTGGAGATCAGGGCTTTTGCACATTCTTCTGTTGTTGTGGTTTGTAACGGTATTGCCTCAGGCCATCGGGTGTTCCTGTCAATTATAGTAAGGAGATGGGTGAACCCCTTGACTGAGGTAATGGTCCAACGAGGTCAATGTTTATATGTGAGAATCGCTTTCCTGGGACATGGAATGTTTCTAACGGTGCTCGTATATGTTTTTGAATTTTAGAAGATTGGCAGTTGTGACATTGCTTAACCCATGCTGACACTTCTTTCTTAAGACCATGCCAGATAAACTTCTTGCTGATAAGTCTGACTGTGGCCTTAACTCCAGGATGACTCATATTGTGAATAATTTCGAAAACCGGTCTTCTGAAGTCAGTAGGAACGATAGGTCTTGGGTAGCCAGTTGAGATGTCACAAATTAACTCTGGACCCGAGTCAACGGATGTTTTGACGATTTTGAGGCTTGTTAATGCAGTTTTGTAAGCCTGTATGTCAATGCTATGTTCTTGGGATTCTGCCATAGCTTGATAGTCGATTGAGACTGTTTGTAACTGCTCTTGAGAGACAATCTGCGACAGTGTTGTTTTTTCCAGAAATGTGTCGGATGTCAGTTGTGAACTCGGATATGGCAGATAAGTGCCTTTGTTGACGGCTGACCATGGTTCAGTTGATTTGGACATGGCATGGATTAATGGTTTATGGTCAGTAAAAATAGCGAATTGTCTCCCTTCAATGATGAAACGGAAATGACGGATGGCTAAGTGAATGCCAAGCAACTCCTATCAAAGGTACTGTATTTCTGTTCAGGTTTACGTAACTGTCTGCTGAAAAATGCCAACGGTTCCCAATTACCTTGATGATTAAGTTGTTCAAGGACAGTGCCCACAGCTTGGTCGGAGGCGTCAGACGTTAAAGCGAGGGTTGAGTTCAAGCAAGGATGGGCTAACATTGTAGCGTTACTTAGTGCATTTTTACAGTCAGTAAAGGCTTTCA
>NC_088360.1:61788451-61798451 GCF_034508935.2 Berghia stephanieae | reverse complement strand
CTCTTCCACTTATGTCTTGTGGCAACGCTTGCAGATTATAGTGTAAATTAGGTTACGATCCGTGCAGGTGAATGAGTGTCGGATGTACCTCACTTTATCCGGGAATTTGATGGAATTTTCCACAAATAAGTGAGGGCATGTCCTGCATCTGCAACGTCCACAAGGCTCCATCTGACATTGATTACCGGCCATATCCATCATCAAGCGGCTCCACACTAGTATGTCCCTCAAATTACTGTACTGTCTGTAGGCGATTAGAGGCGGTTTGTTGAATATATCCCTCGTTTCTACATGCTCCTGAAGAATCTGACGGTAGTTAGTTTTTAAAATTTTGATGACTTCCTTGTTGTGTGGATTAATTGCGCACCGAAATATCTATTATTCTATTTTAATTTGTGCTTCCTTACAAAGGAGCATACTATTTCCTGCCAACCAATGTTTTGTTTATTCATCGTAACAACGCCATAAACACATTATTTCATTCATCTGTAGTGTTTCATTCATCCTGTTTTGTTGATAAAGAGGAAACCCGAAACATTCATTTGATCTGTTCTTGTAATAAAATTGAAGCTTACATTCAATTTCATACAGTTAAAGTTAAAATGTTAAAACTAAAACTAAAACAATTATAAAGTGAAGTACCCTGAGGCTCGAGGAAGGTCTCCCATACTGACTGGAAGTAGTAGTAGCAGTAGTTCAAAAAGAAGTAGTAGTAGTAGAAGAAGAAAAAGAGGAGCATGTTCAGGTTCAGCAAGTCCATGCCTAGATTTGGAGAGTGAGAGTCTGAGAGTTGGGTGCAGACGATACAATTTATACTCCATTTCATTTTATTTGTTTTCAATGTTTGTTTATTGTTGTGCTGATGAAGGGTTTGTACCCGAAACGTCCACTGTCTGTATTATTTCCCATCCAAAGCCTCTCCATTATCACTCTTTCATTTTCATTAGTATTTTCACAATCCCAGGCTTCAAACTTCCGCTCTCTACTTTTTAGTGAGAATGAGCACAGAAACGAAAAGCCATGCCTTTAGTTGTTTAGTGAACTCAACCTTACCACCCAGTCAGCCCCCTTCGCCTTTGTGTAGGCATGACCTCGGGGTCATGGTAACAATTACCTGTTGAATGCTTGTTACTCGCGGTCATTATGTGCTTTTGTTTACTTTGTAAACCCGCTCTTTCAAGTTTAATATGGTCATGAATGCAAAGAAATTTACAGAAAGAAAATATTTAGAAAAGAATTGGTATTATGATATAAATTTGACTTTCATAGTGTTTGTTGAAAGTAAGTTATTGATAATTATAAATTACTCATATTTTGAGAAATAATTAACTTACTTTTAACTTTTCCCCCAAATTGCAAAAAAACCCGAAAAACCACACAATCAAATGCAATAAAACTAAGACAAACATTAAGAGAATTTACTTTTATCGACTCTAAATTGACTTGTCATTCATTCCATAGTAATATAGTAATAGCCTTTTATGTTTGGGATACCGTAATTGTTTCGTATAAGTCACCAAAGTACACAATGAAGACAATATTTTCTCACAATTTGAATAACAGAAAACATAGATAATTCCAAACTCTGTGATGGTTTTAAACATAAATGACAATCGCACAATTATTTGTACAAAGCGTAAATTATGTGTAATTTTGCCAATTATCTATCTGACTTCATGTGTATATGTGTAAACTGCACAATTGTCTGTTAGCATGAGTGTATATGTATATCTGAGTGGTATTAGCATAGTTCATTAAAGATGGAGAGAGAGAGAGAGAGAGAGAGAGAGAGAGAGAGAGAGAGATAGAGAGAGAGAGAGAGAGAGAGAGACAGAGAGAGAGAGACAGAGAGAGACAGAGAGAGAGAGAGAGAGACAGAGAGAGAGAGAGAGAGAGATGATTCACAGGAGAGGGAGGGTTTAAATCCAAGTTCCTGCTCTATTATGTCACTTTTATTTCAGTCAAAAGTCTCATGATAATTTCAAATTGTTTAGGTGTCTCTACCTGTCTAATACTTTGTAAACTGTCCTGTATTGTTTCTTGATAATTTGGTTGATTATTTTCTGTCATTCTGTTCTAATCTTATCTTCTTGTCTGGTTGATTCGTCCCTCATTGATGCTGTTCTTTTCTCGATTTTACCTATTGAAGAATGTAATGCCTCTCCTCCCTGTTCCCCTAAAAGCCCTAATCCAAATCTGTATTTTTCAATGAAAGGGGCGCAGCGCTTCTTAAGTATGTGATGTTTTGGGAGAACTTTTTCAGGGAAATAACTGCAGTAAAGGGCCATAATGATTTATTGCAATCTGAATGTGTTGTAGATCATAATAATAATAATAATAATGCTGAAAACTTATATAGCGCTATAACTCCGAGACACCAGACTCTAAGCGCTTAAATTACAAATTACTTTGGCTGAAACATACTCATTCACACACACAAGCACACACACACACACACACACACATACACATACACACAACACAACACACAACACAAACCAAACCTATCTTGCTTCTCATACCATCTACTAAAATCGAAACAAATATGTTTTAAGCGAACGTTTAAAAATAGACAAAGATTCTTTTTCACGAATGCTCTGCGGTAAGGCGTTCCAAATAGAGGGTCCGAAATGAGAAAAGGATCTCATTCCAGCATTTTTCCGAATTAGAGGGACAACTAGTTTTGTGGAATCACTGGCCGAACGTAAGGGCGGGGTTTTGAATATCTTTCATTTAGTTCTGAAAGGTAGGAAGGGGCAGTACCTTCAAGACAACGATACACTAAAACACAAGCTTTGAATTTAATCCTTTTCTCAACAGGCAGCCAATGCAGGTCATGAAGTAGAGGTCCGGCAGAGTCGCACCTACGCTTCATGAATACTAGTCTGGCAGCGCTGTTTTGGACAATCTGAAGACGTTTCAGATTGTATTGCGAAACGCCAAACAACAGAGCATTACAATAATCCAATTTTGATAGTACGAGGGACACAACCAGGTGCTTGGTCACATCCTCAGATATGAACCGTCTAATGGAAGCAATCTTTTTTAGTTGGAAAAAGAGAGCTCTAACCAAATTATTAACCTGATGCTCCATCGACAGTCCAGAGTCTAAGAATGTGCCAAGGTTTTTCACTTTGTCAACAATTTGAATAGAGGCATCCCCCAACTTCAAATCTGTTTCACTTTTCCACTTCCTGTTCCCCACATATAGCACCTCCGTCTTATCATCATTCAGTTTCAGTCTGTTCTCATTCATCCATTTCTTAACACTTTGGATACAATTTTTACTATTGGCTGATACTTCTTGTAAATTTCTCGTATTGGAAACGCAGTACAATTGCGTATCATCAGCGTATTGATGGTAAGACAGACCAAAACTTCTGATGATTTTAGACAGAGGGCCAACGTACAAAACAAAAAGAACGGGTCCAAGTACTGAACCCTGGGGAACCCCACAATCAAGAAAGATTTCCTCCGATCTATATTCATCCACCGTAATAATCTGTTTACGATTAAACAAATATGACCTTAACCAATCAAGCGCTGCACCAGACACGCCATAAGTAATTTCAAGACGTTTGAGAAGAAGATTGTGATCAATAGTATCAAAAGCAGACGATAGGTCAAGCAAATTCAGCAAAGAACATGAACCATTGTCTATAACAGAGAGGAGATCATTAACAACCCTAACAAGTGCGGTTTCCGTCAAATGATGTTGCCTATAAGCAGACTGAAATTTTTCTTCAAGACAATTATTTTAAGATGAGACAGTAATTGTTTCAAAACAAGCTTTTCTAAGATCTTAGAGAGAAAAGGAAGATTAGAGACAGGGCGATAGTTTTTTAAGTTCTCTTTATCGGGATCAGGTTTTTTCAAAAGGGGTTTGACATGAGCAACTTTGTAAATGTCTGGTACAGCACCTGACTGCAACGAATTATTAACAATACATGTAAATGGTGTTAAAATTACATCAATGCATTTTTTTAAAATGGCCGTATTTACGGGGTCTAAATCACAACTTTTAGTTGGAGACGACATAATGCAATCACATAAGTCAGCTTCAGTAATCTTTGAAAAATGTGTTAATGTATGACCATGAAACGTGTCAAATGTTGTATGGATCGATTCAGACGAGAGTTCTTTCCTGATGGTATCCGTTTTTTCTTTAAAATATTGACCAAAGCGAGTTGGTAGATCTGCACGATCGATTAAAGATGGGAGAGCTGGTTGCGTCTGTTGTCCCAGCATTTCCTTGGTCAAGGCAAAGAATTGTCTCGAACGTCCCACGTTTTTGAGACTGTCTTCATAGAATTTCTTTTTGGCCCTGAAATTGACGGCTTTTGCATCATTTCTAGCCGCGATGTATCGCTTCTTATCGACAGCATCTCTGGACTTGAGCCATTTTCTTTCTGCCCGCCTCCTGGTTAATCCATTCAATTTTATTTCGGTATTATACCAGGGTGCTTGACGTCTCACTTTTACTGCTCTAGTTGTTAAGGGAGCATGCTTGTCCACCGTACCAACAATTGACTCGTGGAGACCATTCGCATCATGTTTATTTTTAACGTTATGGTCAAGGTCTTGTTTAAAAATGTTCATGTTTATATTCTTCAAATTACGAGATGTTATCATCTTTTTTACTTCGTGCTTCATTGGAAATAAACGCAAAACACAATTAAATGATGGTCAGAGATTGATTTATCAATATTTGAGACAGGTGAAGAGAGAGAATGTTCAATGTCTGTAATGACATGATCTATTGTGTGGCCATGTTTGTTTGTAGGACCGCTTACACGTTGAATATAGTTGTTTGTGTCAATAAGCTCCCGAAATACTTTCGATTCATTTTTGTTTCCGAAATAATCAATGTTAAAATCACCCATAAAAATATTATGCTTTTTGTTAATGGATTGCATAGACATAAAGGGGCGCAGCGCTTCTTAAGTATGTGATGTTTCATCAGTTTTGACTGGTTTTGTATGTGAAACTAATTCATGTACCTCACCTAATGCATCGTTGATGTGACCAAAAACCTCTCTTATATCATGTACGAAATCAATAATGCTGGTGTCTGTGGTGTAAGATGCAGTAATTTTTGTAATATGTGACCCTCCGCCTCGAAGCGGTATTAAGTCGGGATTTGGAAAACGAAGAAAACCGGTTTTAAAGTGGAAATGGTCAAAATGATCAAATTTCAGTTTTTGGTTGTTTCAGAAACTACAATCATTTATCTACATGAAAACATAATAATTCAACATATACAATGACGATAAGTTATATAAATTTCAAGTTTAAAAATGCAACTATCAGTGACACATTCAAAACGAGAGTTGACTTTCTCTCAGAGAGCCACCCTTTCCAAGGCTTAGTAATACCGAGTCTTTTTCTCCACCAATAAGATGTAAGATATCACAGCAAAGGGCGTGTCTTTATCTATCTCAGAGAAAGCATGACTGTTTTCACAATTTCATGGTTCAACCAATAATGAACTTTAAAAACTGTAAACAAGTCTAGGTTTTTCCCTGACAACCTTACAAATGAATGATTCTGATTGGTCAACGCTCATCACATGCGCTGTGGCTGTAGACCATAATGCTCGGGCGATGCTTCATGACGTCAGCATGCGTGTGTTACATATGTGTGTGTTTGTGCATTTTGATACACACCACGTGCTTTTATTTCTTTGTCTAGCTGCATCGAGGTGATGGTCCTCCTTTGTCCCTCGTTTTTTATTCATGAAATTATAGGACATGCTAAGACTTAATAGGACAACAGTTGCCTAATCTTACACTTACAGAGATTGTTGTAGGATAAACATTTAATTTTAAGTACAAAAGCAGAATAATAAATAGAGCCTTCAACAATTAATGAACTCCCGATGGAAATATGTGTAACTAAAAATGAAATGGATAGATAAACAGACAGAAAGAAAAACCTATAAATGGATAAATAGATAGATAGATAGATAGATAGATAGATAGATAGATAGATAGATAGATAGATAGATAGATGAAGAGGGGAGAGAGACAAACAGAGAGAGAGAGAGACAAACAGAGAGAGAGAGAGAGAGAGAGAGAGAGATGGATGTTCGTTTTGTCGTGCTTCCTTTGTATACTGAAAGAAAGGAGGAGGGGTTCTTTTTAGACAATGAACAATGTGGTGGAACGCTAAGGAAAACTTGAGAGATTCAATAACATGTTTTCATGTAAGTCACTACACAATAAGCCCCACCCCGTCCTCCTCAAGCTGTCATCTGACTCAAAATGGAAACAATGCAATGATTGATTTGACCAGTCCATTTCTTTAATTGCAATCTCATTGGTCAATATGTTTCCAGTTGATTGACTATGACTTACTTTGTAACAAAATGCTTTCTTTAAACTATCCCTACAATTCTTTGCTCCGCCTCCATCCCTTTCTTCATGTCTACCTCACTCTCTCCGTCTCCCTTTTGTTTCTTTCACACACACATACACACACACATAAACACACACACACACATACACTTATACAGGTTTCAATCTTTATTCTTTTTCCCTCGCTTCCTCTTAATGCACAAGCAGTCTCTCTCCCCTCCCCCTCTCGCTCCTTTTTTTCTCTATATCTCTCTCATTCTTTCTTTCTCACACACACACACACACACATGTGTGTGTTTGTGTGTGTGTGTGGGTGCGTGCGTGTGTGTGTGTGTGTGTGTGTGTGTGTATTTTACTCTCTCATTCTATCTCTTCCTCTCTAATCTAATCCTCTTTCTTGATAATTCTTTCCCTGCCCACCCGGCTTCACGTAGTTTCAAAACTGTACTTTCAAATTATAAAACCTTCTTTAACTTTTGGCATTTTGAAATCGTATTTTCTCTATTAAAAAAGACAAAAATTTCACATTAATAATTCTTATTTCATTGATTCTTTATTCAAATATCAAAAATTCTTGAAAAAGTGAGCAATTGTCGGCATTTTTTCCCCCCAGTGTTTTATTTGTTTGAGAACATCTTACATAATAATGAATAACTACAAAAGTAATTATTGGATTGTTTCAAAAATTTGTATGTACATTATTAGATGTATAATCTAAGCTCATGCCAAATTTCACTATTCTCGTCAAATTTTCGACGCCCGTATCTAAGGAGTTATCTTTGCCCATTGATTTGACTGTGCGTGAAAACGGTGCCTCACTTCAAAGTCGATTTTCTCAAAATTTGTTTTTCACACTCTCCCTACTTCAAACGGTCATATCTCGGCAATGAATGATCAGTATTGTATAAATTTGGTATCAAATTTTAAAGCATAAAATAAGCTATGATTGGGTACCAAAAACCCAAAATTGAAAAATCCGACTTAATACCGTTCCGAGGCGGAGGGTCACATATTATCAGTGAGTTGTTGGTATACTTTGCTCTTTAAATATTTATGACAATGGTTTCCGATAAAAAGTTCTACTGTGGTAAAATTGTGGGGTGATTGCATTTGTTTTCAGAATATAATCAAGGGTGATGCACACAGGTTCACATCATTCATTATTTTTGTAATGATGAAAGGTCACTCTCTATTGCTTCTGGTTTTCTTCTCCATTCCTTCTTTTCATCTTCTAAATCGGCAAGTAACAAGTAAGAAGTGTGATTATTTAATTTTTATGTTAAATCTATACATCTCTGCCAGTTTTTTCTGTCCTTTTGAAATATTTTCATTTTTTCATTTTTATTATTTACATCATCAAACAATAAACGATCCAGTTTGTCCACACTACTTTCGAGTAACTTGTGATGTCTTAATGTGATGCCTAACAAACAGTGTAGATATGGCGGACATATTCTGTGTAATGGAATGTCAAGAATGGCTGGGTTGATACTGTTATTGTATGAGTGTGCAATTTTCTTAAATCCCTTTTTTCCGTGTTTTAAAAACCTATTGTAATCACGATGAAGAAGAGACCAATTTTGTAGTTGTGCATTTGCTATTTGTAAACCACAAGCACCTGAATGACCATTCAATTTTGTTAAAAAGTCATAATCACCAAAGAGAAACAATCTAATTTTTTCCCTTTCCATTTATAAAGATTCAAGTCATATAGCTGTCTTTTAATGTCTTCACAAAAAAAGTTTAAAATTTTCCCTAGAATCCCTAGTCCTTGCCATTGCAACCATAATGTGATTGTATTTGGAATTTGGATTTTCTCTATTTAATATGGCCATGCTCAGTTTAAAACTCCCTTTACCATGGTCGCCACCGACTTTGATCCAGATTTCATTACTAGGGATTTTCCCGTCATACCAAATTAATTCATTTTCAAATTTGTTAAGCATTTTGGTTACAAAATCTGTAAGGCATTTTGATTTTACCATCGGCGTTTCGACAGCTTTTCCATTTGAATCGTGAATGGTTTTCTTTTAATTTCTAAGTTGTCATCTATCGGTTTCTTAATCAGATGTCGTTGAGCATGTTCATTTGGAATTTTTATCCCGCCTTGTCTTAAAAATTGTTGTAATGTCCTCTCCTGTGACGACATCAATCCCACTGTCTCTTTCATTGCCAAGGCAGACAAAGTTGGAATGTTTGTGTTATTTATGATGCCTGCTGTTCAGCAAATGCTTCGTCATGTTTGAAGTGGATTCTTTCTTAATTCATGTGATTGTTGTGTTTGCAATGCTTGTGATGATGTACCTGCTATATACTTTCTTATGACCATTAGTGCTTATGAACGTTTTCTTTGTGTGGGAGATGTAACCTGTGAAGATGGAATTTTTATGAGATATTGGTTGTCCTTTTGCTTTTAACTTGATTATGTTGTCTTTTGACTCAAATAATTTTGCTTGACAAAATCATATGGGTCTTTTCGTCTGACTACGTTGTCTGCTTTGAAAATAGGCGATGTTGCAAAGTCTGTGGTTTGTTTTTTTTAGGAGGTGATGTGAACATTATGTCGTCCGTCCTTATGTCAGTATCTTTTGTTAGATCAATCTTCGAGGTGCTAACAGTGTCTACTGTGATTTCTGTGGAGTGTGATGAATTTGTGTCTTGAGTTGTGTCTAACTTTTAAATGTCACTCGATTGCCTATCTTTGATGCAGCTGACTTGTATGTTTATAAATGTTTTGCACACATTACACATTGTATTGTCACTGGGGACAAAATCTGTCCACAAATGCTGACTGTTTTTTACAAAAGTCCAGGAGTTAAGTAAAAACTCTTCTCCTTTATATATTTTCATGTTTTTAAAGGATAATTTTAACACATTTGTAACATAGTATTTTTGAATGTGTTGTTTCCAAGTCTTTTCCAATGTCAGTATCAAATTTCACATTTGAAATCATTACACAGTAATCTTTTGCGATGTGTTTTTTTCTTTTCTTTTTGAGTGAGTGCTGTATTGCCACATACTCAATAATAATAATAATAATAATAATAATAATAATAATAATAATAATAATACTTTATTGCATCCCAAAAAGGAAATTTTTGTTATAATTTACACAATAATATAAAAAGAAGCTGATTTAAAGATTTCAAGTGGGTATCTAAAGTGTGATCCATTTTACCTGTATGTGCATTGCAAAAAAAAAAAAATAAATAAATAAATAAATATTATAAAATATTAAAGGATAAGTACATAACATGTTTTTAATCATTAGAAAGGCCAGAGAATGTTAAATGCGCCAATACAATTTTTTTTTTTTAAATTGGTTGTGTCAAAATTTTTATATTAATTTTTCAACATTAAAATCTTGCTGCCACCTTTCTGACCAATGTAATATATCAAATACATTGTGTTGTGTAATGTATCATAATTTCGAGATGTCCATGTATTTTTATATATTGGAGAATACAATTTGTTTTATATTACCTGTTAGGTTTATAGAGATTTATTGACCACAGAATTCTGGATTTGGGAGACGTGACTGTAAATTAATTTTTTTCCAAGTGCAATTTATGACACGTCCTTTTAAAGAAATTAATATTTTTTTCACAAAAATAATAACTACATGTCTATGTGTTAATATTTGT
>NC_088360.1:61720951-61783451 GCF_034508935.2 Berghia stephanieae | reverse complement strand
CTTGATAATATTTTTACATTTTACATTTTATTAACTGGCAGATATTTTTTTCAACATAAGATAATATCTTTTAGTCACAACTCATATATCACTTCTCTGACAAGCTGTAGACTGATCTTTAATGTAGTTAAAACAAATACTCTAATAACTCTAACAAAGTCATTGGCATGATGTTCGAAATATTGAATATTATTTTGTTTCCGGTGAATAATACCTTGTCATCATTTTAAACCAAACTTCATTTTCCATAAAGATACTGCAGAGTTAATCGATTCATGTAATTGTATCTATTTATGAATGTTTTTGCATTGTGTTTGTGTTTTTATTGATAGCTTGTTACGTAGATAAATCTCTTGATCTGTGTGATTACAATGATCAATTAGTTGATTGTTCAGCTCTCTTAATATGATTTGTTAATATAATTCTATTTTAATCTTGTAAGATCATAAAAGAATTGTAATAGTGTTGTAAGTGATAATAATAAGTTTTATAGTCAAAACACTGCTGGTCAAAATTATTCGCGATGGTGGTGTACGAACGAATCGGCGGTCTCAAGAAGTGGGTGAGAGAGGGATCTAGTAATGACTTTGAGTTTGAAACGAATATTTTTGTGTTCGTGGATAGCTCACACGGTAGAGCCACGCTCTCACCTGCCAGGCGGAGTTGTCGTACCAATAAGGTCGCAGGTTCAAACCCCACCACCGCCGCGAAAAAATTTGTATTCTCTATTGTCTTCTGGCACTTTTCTATTCACTTCATATCTTGTTGTTACCAACATAAGTGCCTGCTCCACTCACTTTTCTGAATTAAAAATTCACCCCATACACCGGAGCATACTCAATGTCTCAATCGTTTCTATGTTATATGTTTGTGTTGAGAATATTGGCTATTAAGCTTAACTGCTGGTCAAAATTATTCGCGATGGTGGTGTACGAACGAATCGGCGGTCTCAAGAAGTGGGTGAGAGAGGGATCTAGTAATGACTTTGAGTTTGAAACGAATATTTTTGTGTTCGTGGATAGCTCACACGGTAGAGCCACGCTCTCACCTGCCAGGCGGAGTTGTCGTACCAATAAGGTCGCAGGTTCAAACCCCACCACCGCCGCGAAAAAATTTGTATTCTCTATTGTCTTCTGGCACTTTTCTATTCACTTCATATCTTGTTGTTACCAACATAAGTGCCTGCTCCACTCACTTTTCTGAATTAAAAATTCACCCCATACACCGGAGCATACTCAATGTCTCAATCGTTTCTATGTTATATGTTTGTGTTGAGAATATTGGCTATTAAGCTTAACTGCTGGTCAAAATTATTCGCGATGGTGGTGTACGAACGAATCGGCGGTCTCAAGAAGTGGGTGAGAGAGGGATCTAGTAATGACTTTGAGTTTGAAACGAATATTTTTGTGTTCGTGGATAGCTCACACGGTAGAGCCACGCTCTCACCTGCCAGGCGGAGTTGTCGTACCAATAAGGTCGCAGGTTCAAACCCCACCACCGCCGCGAAAAAATTTGTATTCTCTATTGTCTTCTGGCACTTTTCTATTCACTTCATATCTAGAAGATTGTATAATTGTTTAATATTACCTTTATCTCACAGGCTAATGCAAGGCTGGCTGTTTGGTAATTCTGAGTTTTGGGGTCCAAGTCAAATCAAGGCCTTGTTATCATCTGTTCCCAAGGTGAAGGGATATATCTAATATTTGATCCACTGCATCAATCTGGTATTGTCAGAATGATGTAGATGAAGAAAATTGAAATTAAAGTAAAATAATAAATCAGAATTATAAATTTCAGATATTTAAAGCTGAAAAGATCAGTGACAACACCGATATCTACTCAAACTTTTTGAATAGTGCTGTCAAAATGAATACACTCCAACACAGTTTCCTCGAACTCCTCGGGACATGCAAAAAGGTTTGAGGAAATCGTGCTTTGCCAAAAAAGACTGGATGGAAAGGGGGAGGGGCAGTGTAACAGCAGTAGAGCATCTGCTTCGTACCCGAGAGTGAGTGGGAAGTATGGCTCAGCGGTGTGGCCTTTGCTTCGTAACTGAAAGATACCTAGTTTGTATATCCACCATCTAATGTGGCCATCAGCAAGCCACCTCTTGCATATCAGATGCTTATACAATGGGAAATAGATAATTTTTAAAACGAATTTAATCACCAAGAGAGATGATTCATTGGAGGAAGGGATATCACCTCATACACACATACACACAAACAAAAAAAAACAAAAAACAAATAAACGAAAACAAAACATCACACACACACACACAGAGAGAGAGAGAGAGAGAGAGAGAGAGAGAGAGAGAGAGAGAGAGAGAGAGAGAGAGAGAGAGAGAGAGAGAGAGAGACTCCCAATTATTTCACTCACAGACAGGGGGGGGGGGGGGGTTTTGAAAGACAATACAAATACATGCACTGACGTAGAAATGAGTCTTGCACAGTGAAAACAATACCAAATATTGCCCAGCTTTAGTGTGAAGTAGGAATAGTGAACATAGCATTCAGGCCTGTAAATCTTCCATCTATTGTCGGATTTCCGACAGTACGATTTTGCTCCATAAGTGCTAATATTTTATTTTTTAAAATTAATAGGAAAAATAAAATTCGTAACGTTAAAGAATAGAACCAATAAAAAGGAAAATAAAAGACTCTTATTTCGTTCCTCGAAAAAATCAGATTTTATTCTGTTTCAAATGCCAACTTAAGAAAAAAATAATTTTTATTTGTCGCATCAAAGGCAAAACAAGTTAGCTATAATATTATCATGCCACCTACACACTCCGCTAGACGTGGATGTATTCACTGTCTAGCTTCTGTGCCCAGCCAGCGAGAGAGGGTCGCGAAGCACAGATTATCTATGTTGCGAAGTTCGCGCGAGTCGTTGAACACACACCTAGTCAGTAAATAACGCACGCAGAGAAGTGTGTGGAACCTGACCGGAAGGTTTCTCTCTATTTTGCTACGGACACACATGCATTTCTCCGGTTCTCATATCTTTTTCTCTATAATTTATTGGTTCCGTCCGGATGTGAGATGGAAAAAAAATAATGCAAACTAATTATTTTTCTTCGAAATATATATTCTTCTTCGAAAGCTCTCACACGACCGCACCACCTCCTCCTCCTCCTCCTCTTCTTCTTCTTCTTCTTCTTCTTCTTCTTCTTCTTCTTCTTCTTCTTCTTCTTCTTCTTCTTCTTCTTCTTCTTCTTCTTCTTCTTCTTCTTCTTCTTCTTCTTCTTCTTCTTTTATAAGAATTAATTCAAATAAACGAGAGAATAAGCGTAAACATTTAACACAAACAAACAGGAGCGAAGATACGCAGCTTCCCGTGTCAAGCAAGAGATACACATCCTTCAAAAGGGTAGGAATTGTTCTCTTCCTTTCATTTTACAACTTACAAATAATTGGGATTTTTTTTTTTTTGGTACCATTAAATAAGGATCTCATTATAAATAAGCAGCGGAAAGTGACATGATTTGACTAGTCAATTGACGTCGTGTTAGATCTGTGTTGTGTAATTAATACATATTTTTGTCCTGTTGTGTCTATTTTGGCGTGTTCAAAACGTTCCGACAATTTTTTCACCAACCGTTTACAGGCCTGAGCATTATTTGTCCTTGCGTACGGCAATGACGGCTGATGATATTCGTCTTTACGGACGAATAGATCTACCCAAAAATTAGTTTGAGGAGTGATAACAAAGAATAATAAGGAAAAAATTCAGGACATTCGAATTAGTTCAAGGAAACCGTGGGGGAATGTGTTAGTTTTATGATTTATTACATGTCTTACTGCAACCATGCAAGGATTTATACTCAGTTTACCTTTGCTACAGCTAGAAAACTATTTAACTGCTCTTCCATGGTAAATTTCATCATTAACAATCAGTAATAATGTTCTCTTCCAATTGTGTAAGCACCATGTGCCACATCATATTGTACTTGTGTTAAATATAAATATGAAATTCAGGTAGAATTAAACCTCAGTGATTTATGAGATTTTAAGGGAGTCATATGTACAGAAGGATTTACTTCAATTAAAAAAAAAAAGAAATTCACAATTTTTCTCAAAGGTCAAGGAGTTAATTTTTTTTAAAAATATCCATGGCTTTTCAAAGTTTTGAATGCCAGGGTTATGGAGTTTTCTTAAAATTAAGATTTTAAGTGAATTACATTTTTTTTTTCTGGTTATAGGCCCTTTCTTTCTTTAATTAAAAAAGGCATCATGTTCATTTTGTTTTGCTTACGTTCTATTCTCATTTTTCATCATTTTAGCATGCTTTGAATGACCCATGATGGCTGTATTGTTATGGAAAAAATTTGCAATGATTACATTGTGTCAATTTGTTAATTTTCATATCAGAAATGGGTCTTTGGTCATCAGTAGGTCTGTCAGTGTTCGTCAATGTTCGGTGGCTTGTATTTGCAAATGTAAATGTTCAGTTACAGTACAGTCCAATTGAAACAGGAAACAGTCACAGATTACTTTGACGAGCTAGTTCATTCAAAACTGTTTTGAAAGTTTCCAAGCATTCAACATCCGTTATATCCGGTGACAGGACATTCCAGTCATTTATTGTTCATGGGAAAAAGCTGTGTTTGTATGTGTCTGTTCTTGTAAATGGTTGTATGAATTGTAATGCATTGTATCTACTTGTAGCGTATCTGATTTGCTTTTTATGTAGTTTGGGTGATGATGGGTGCATTTGGGTTATTGATGGCTTTGTGTAAGGTAACTGTATGAGATACCTTGCGCCGGTTTTGCAATGGTTTCCATTCAAGTGACTGGAGGGAGGATGTGACTAGGTATCCCAAACTACCGCTGTGTGGCAGGCGAATTTGCCGGGATCGATCAAAAAGTGGGTGTTAATATCTGTCTCTCTCTCTCTTGAATTAAACTTTATTTAATAAAAAAAAAGGATATTATATTTCAATATCTGCTCTACAAGATGAGCTAAATATTTCAACTATTCAAGCTATGTGAACTTTTTAACAGCTATTCAAAAACGCTCTCATAAAGAGATCCGATTGCAAATTTTCGCTGTGAAAACTGCGTACCGATCGACCGAAATTCGGGTCTCGTCACAAGATCTGCTCGCGCTAAAAGCTGAACGGACCAACAGCTGTGAAATCAAGTGTGGGAGAATCTCCTTTTAATGCCCTTTCGTGTGGTGTAATTTTTTCGTTTATAAACACACCAAAAATATTATTAAAATTTAACTGAATTTGCCCTATTTTTGACTGAAAATTTGACTCTCTTAACGGTTAATAAACGGCGAAAAAATTACACCATAAAAATCTGCAGCATTTGAAGGCTATAATATCAAAAATCCAGCATGCTGGCTTGATTCAACACATAGCGCCATCTTTAAAAGCAAAGCCTTTGTTTCCGCTTTCTCTTTCTTTCTCTCCTACCGTCCGACGCGTGAGTTGATACACTGCCGGTGACCGAGACCGATTGTAAGGAGTGACAAACGTTTCCAAACAGCCATCTAGAATAGTCAAAAGTGTTTCAATTATGGACATGGACTTACTTGAATTATGTGGTAAGTAAATCTTATTGTTTTTTATTTTATTATGATCGGTGTTTGAGTAGATCGGAGCTTTTCTCTATCTTGTCTTAATCTTATCATGATACTACTGTTTGCTCCACTCACTTTTCTGAATTAATGGATAATGTTTGTATTCGTGTTCATTCATGAAGGCTATTATTATTATTATTATTATTATTATTATTATTATTATTATTATTATTATTATTATTATTATTATTATTATTATTATTATTATCATGATTATTATTATTATTATTATTATTATTATTATTATTATTATTATTATTATTATTATTATTATTATTATTATTATTATCGGAGCCCACCGATCGCTAAGAATGAACGTGTCATCATTATCACTGATACTTCTAGATGAAACATAAAATAATAGAAACTGGTCGTGTCAGTGTCCGTCCTGACTGCTAGACTTGTGCTTGTGATTGTGAGTCCTACTAGTACTAGGAAATGGAAAGTATCACACTATCGACGTCAGAGTCTAGTTGTTTCTCAATTTCTGAAATTTAGATTAATTAAGTCAAGCTCATTCATTAAGAAATTATTGACAATTGGGACGAAATCTGGTGCACATTGTTTGATCTTATAATAATCTTAACAGGACGGCTACATTCTTCATCAGGTGTCATCAATGAGTAGTATCTAACTTGTTTGTTTTTCAATCGTTTTTTTAAGATCCAGTTTCACCCATGCCACGATTGATGGAACTATTACTATTATACTATAGTGACTCAAATTCCAGTTTAAATTTAACTTTTAACCTTTTACTGTATAGACTACATGGTAGAAAGGCTTGTTTTACTTGGATGCTATGGGATTGACTTGGTGATGGTTGCTTGGTTATAATATCAGTTTTAGATTTATATTAAATTCTTGAATCCTGCCTATTTGAATTTGACAGTTGAGTTTTGATAGATAGTGTTGATGGTAATGAGTAATCATTTAGCGCGTTGAGCTTGTTGAAATACGGGGTAAGGCGGTGTATAGAAACTATTTATTATTATTATCACATCTCAAATAAGTTTGAACATTTTAATTCTCCATTTTCAGATGACGAACAAATGAGTCGTCTCAGGGCTTCATTTTTGATGAAGGGGGAAAGGTCGTAGACCTGCACTCCCACCTGTGCAAGTGACACCTGTTTGTCCAGCTTTATCATCTGCGCTTTGAAGCCAAAACGACAGTGTCTGAGGTAAGGTTTCTATGAATATATGACACATCTGTTTTCGTTGTCACAGGCCACCATTATATTTTTTTGATAAATATTTTGGTTGTTTTTGATGTTTTTTACTGCGCTAATATTATCAGTACAGTGAGGCTAAACCAGCTTATGATTTGATTTTTTTTTTGTAAAACACAAGGTCCCGCTATGGAGCTTTCAGATTCATATAAGTTCATGATGGTTGCGAGTAGTGCGGGGCGGTCCTTGGCAAGCTTAAGGACCACGGTCCTACGGTCCTTGGGAAATGAAGACCGCAAGGACCGGTCCTTTTCGACATTGAACATTCCTGAGAGACTGTTGGAAATTCGAACCGGTTTGACCTTTGAGATCGTGGGATCGTTCATTCTTGAACCGTTAAAGACCGCTACACGATGAAAACCGTGGTCTACAGGAGTAAAACACACGGAGTAGTCACACTCATTTCAAATTGTAACCTAATTAGAGAAGAGGGGTGATGCCTTCTTTATTTGCTCACCGTACTTCATTGTTACTTCGATAATTTAATAAAATTTGAAATTTATCCCCATTAACGGAGATAATGGCATCGCCCAAGGCGTTGATCGAGTTGTTCGTGGCGTTGATACACACACGCAACTCCTACCCCCCCCCCACACACACACATTAGAGGGCAGCGAGCATTGAAGAGTAAGAGAGAGACATGAAGTTATAATAAGAGGGGGTGGATGAGGTAATAAGAGGGGTCGATGGTGACTTTTCGCCAGATCTAACAAACTCAGCTACCCATTCATTGCTGAGTAGACAGGGATTCAGAAAAAACTCGACTGCACCCGGGATCGATCTCTGGCCCTTTGCGTATAAAGAGAGTGCTCTATCAACTGAGCTATCGGGGTCCCCAAATATTCTATTGGACTTTTTTAAAATTCAGACGTTATAACTGGGTTTTTTGGAAGGAAGAAACTAATGAAACTCATATTATTTGATTAGTAAAAACACCAAACGAAATTTTAATATTATTGTATTATTTTAAATGACAACACTGCGATAGAAAGGAGTGGTGACAAGAGATGGACAAAAGAAAACAAAAAATCGGATTTGCTACTTGCTAGGTTCGACACACACACACACAAACACACACACATCTTTAGTAGTCACATACATTTCAAACAATAACCCATTAGAGAAGAGGGGTCATGCCTTCACCATAGATCATTGTCATTGCGATCATTATGGTGTAGTAAATTTTGAAATTTACCCCGTATAATGGAATCGTCCAAGGCGTGCGCCTCCTGTTCCCCCCATCTCACACACGAAAGGGCGGTTTGCGGAGTGGAGGTTGGTGGTCGTCTGCCTGTATGGTCGTCTGTGTCGTTTAGTGTATGGCAAAGGGGGGTGGGTGCGATTAATTAAGTGGGATGGGTGGTGATTGGTGGAAGATAGGCAACCGAGGCAACGAATCGCTGGGGAAGTAGCCTAGTATGGCGCGAGACCGTGGAAAGGTGATAAGAAGTGAGGACCGCCGCCGGTCTTCCCTATCGAACCGATCCTCGGTTCACAGCTAAAAGACCGTGGGACCGGTCCTCAGCGCGGCACTAGTTGCGAGTAGATTTTATTGTTAACATGTATGGCTGAGTTTATTTGGGTTTGTAGTTACAAGTGACTGAGTGACGTAGACAAGTAAAAGACGTGTTTATGGCTCTCTTTAGGATATCATTTAACAGTCAGCAATTAGCAATGGGCCATGTGCTGTTGGTATCATAGCACTAGTTGAAAAGGTCTTTACTAGGTTAGACAAGACTAGATGTTTGCTATGGAATACAATTAAATTCTAAACCATCCCTGTGTTCCTCTCTCTAGCAAAGTATATTAATTTTTTCATACCTAATCCTTATCTTTTTTTAAACTTGTTGGATTCTGATGTATTATCAAGGGTTATCTTTTTGTATAAGATTCTATTTTTTTCTGTTCTAATATACTAATGCATTAGTTATAAGCCCTTCAATATTTTCTGGTTATTTTTTCCCTTCTAGGTGGAACAATGGTTCTCCATGTTAAGTCCAGACTCAAGTTATCCTGTCAATAGTATCTGGTGAAAAATTTTGAAGGTGGTGAAGGCGGCAAAACGGAAAGATAAAACGTTTTTGAATGCACCTGTGGATCTTCACCACATCAGTGATGCCCTCAATGCCATTGGTGTAGACATGACATTGGAGAAGAACAATTTTTAAAAGACTGTTGTTTCAAAGGAAATTGCTGTGGACCTCGGCAATTTTCTCCTGAAACATGGACATACTTATGGAGACTTCCATAAATTTCTAGGAGACATATCGTCTTCTCCTGTAATTTGCACGAGAGAGAAGTTGCGAGGAATGTATATCGCTGCAGAAACAAAGAAGGGGAAGCTGATAAAAAATATCAGCAGCACTTCAGGCATGGCTCAGGAAACCCTTCTTTCCCTGTCATCTGACGGAAATTCAGCTAAACTCTCCTCCTGCCACAGCCACAAAGCCACCCTCGTCATTGCCACCACCACCACCCCCACTGTCATCTACTGTTGACTGGCCAGCACTGAGTCCTCAGCCAACCGTTTTATTTCCTTCATCTGTACTACCATCATCGAGTCAACCTTCTACTTCTACTAAGATTCTCAGCTCACCACCACCGTCGTCTACTGTTGACTGGCCAGCACTGAGTCCTCAGCCAACCGTTTTATTTCCTTCATCTGTACTACCATCATCACGTCAACCTTCTACTTCTACTAAGATTCTCAGCTCACCACCACCACCACCACCACCATCGTCCTGCCTTTCTACTGTATCTGGTTCTACCCCTCATCTCTCCACGAATATTAATTCTCGGAATGTGTCCACACCTGATTCATGTTCAGCACCACTACCATCATCGTCATTCACTTTTGGTTCTACCCCTCTACCCTCTACGTCTGTTTCTACTCAGAATCCAGCCAAACCTGAATGTACCCCTGCATTGATCACTTCTGTTTTATTGCCAGAATCTTTTTCAGAGTCCCACATCCCACTTTCTTCCACAATTGTTAATGTTGACCATGTTAGAAGATTATCAAAGTATGTCTCTTCCAAAAAATTGTTTTCATCTATAAAGTCGATTCATCAGAATGTAATATTTTAAAGAAAGAAATTTTTAATTTAAAATTAAAGAACAAAACTTATGTCCGATAGAGCGGCAAATATGAATCTTTTAAATAAAAAAATTCATTTTTTGCTTGGTCTATCTAAAGCTGTTGAGAGTGCTGTGTTAGAATTTGAGAGGGATGTAATTAAAGAGGGGGGTTCACTTGGGAGGGACAGTCAGCAAAAGTTTAATCATTTTCAGTCTAGTATTGGTAAAGAAAGTGCAGCCTTACGTGCTATAAGACTAACTGCAGAAGTATTGGGACCTCGGGGGGATGAGAAAAATGGGGCAAGGGAAGAATGGCTAAATTATTGTGAAGCTAATAATATTAAGTCTCAGTTTTGCAGTTTTAGAAGTAATCGTTTCAATAATATATTTGAAAATGCTCATGCTCTTTTGTACCATCATAAACATGTTCTTGATTTTCTAGAAAATGAAGTTTCAGGTGACAATTTAAAGCTTCAAAGTATTGTTGCAGATTTGAGGGATAGTAGGGTAATTTCTTTAGTTGCTGCTATTTCACTGTTTAATCTGACTAACACTGGGCCATACTGGGAGTTGATGAAAAGTAAAATTCCTTATGGGTCATTCCCCTCTTATGTCAAAAAGATTGATGTTATTTTTAGAAATTTATTTGTTAAGGATGATTACTGATGATGAAGCAGAAGCATCTTTTTTGTCAACTGCTGTCAAACGAAGAAGGGTTTCAGATTCTGATGTTGATTGACTAACACTATGAGATTAAATTCAAGCTTCAGTTTAATTACAATACCAGATAGAATGGACGTTTCAGGTTTCTCCTTTGTCAACAAACAGGATGAACCAAACAGTATAGATGATGTGGTAGTGCCGTTAAGTTGAATGCGTTTGTTGGTAGAGGGGAAACACGAAACATCCATTCTTCTATCTGTTTTTATAATTAAATTGAAGCTTACATTCAATTTCACATTATTTATCGCTTCGAGTAGCAACATTTACATTATATTGATTAATGAAATTATGTATCTATTTCCATCACTTTACATTTGATCAGTGACATGCTTTGTTTAAACAATTGTTGTTTCTCATAAATATGTAGCTTTTCTGATTATTACATATGTTTTATTTACTCATCATGTTTAGCGTCAAGCAAGATGGCTTTCTATTATTTCAACATTTTTAACACGTCTGAGTGTACTTAAACACTTTAATATGTTTTTTTTTACCTGGAAGTTCATATTCATACAGGGAGTCCAATATAATATCTATTTCTATTTAAACATTTTATAGATGCATTTAAAATGTGTATAGTGGAGAGCCAATAATAACCCTTATACTCATACTGAAGTTGGGCTATTAGACCATAATAGCAATATTATAGTCCGTGTTTAAATTAATCTTTATCATTTATAGGCTATGTGGATATGATCAGCTTCCAGAGTCCGCGTATGTATAATCTGTTATTAGATATTATATTGGACTCCCTGTATGAATATGAACTTCCGGGTAAAAAAACATATTAAAGTGTTTAAGTACACTCAGGCGTGTTAAAAATGTTGAAATAATAGAAAGCCATCTTGCTGACGCTCAACATGATGAGTAACAAGAGCGCTAAGATAGGTTTGCCCGGTGTCTGTGCATTTATATGCATTAAAGCGTGTCCTTATACCGTTGCCTTAGTTATATAAACTAAAATGTGTTAGGGCAGGGCGTTGAATTTTAGGTTGATTGTTGAGGTGTCTCAAAATATGTACTTATGGATAGGTATAAATTTTCATGTTCGTGGGTTGCATTGGATATTGTATGCTTTTGTGTACTGACTTTTTTGTCTAATGTTTTTATTTATTTATTTTATTTGATCGACTGTGCGCCACCAGTAGGTGCAGCATTAACTTCCATTATTGTGTTAGGTCGTGGTATGAATTTTTGACTTTTCCCCCCTTTTTGACATATATTTCTGTTGATTTTCGAGAGTTTAAATCTTGATTTCTTCTCATAACTCTGTTTTTGTCATTCTTTTTGTGAAAAGGACATAAAATTTGGATTCCCCATCCCTCAAATCATTTGTATGTGAAGTTTCATAGCTATATCTCATCATTTAAATTTTTTGTAGCGGAAACACTGTTTATTTCTCAAAATGTCTTCCTTTTGCGATTTCGGCCTTTTTTCGAATTTTGAGACGTAAAATCTCAGTAATTATTGCCTCTGTCTCTCTGAAAAAAATTGGGCTTACTGTCTGGTGCCAGTTCTAAGGCTCAGATAAGTTTCATGCCTTAATTTAGATTACTGACGAGTCTGCAAAGTGCCGAAGATGGTACATCTGGCGATTTTGGTGAAATTATTTTCACGCGGGTCATGTTTTTTCTTGATTTTGATGCTGTATAGTAACTGAATTATACTAGGTGAATATTTGTTTGAGTATTTTTCTTATTCTCTATGTCCATGGCTTGCGATTGCTTGCAAATTATTCAATTTTGTTATTATTTTGTTTGTTTTGATGCACCTTAAACTTGCTGTTTGGTAGCATGTTCTGTTGGTGTACGAAAATTACAAGTTATTAAATAAATAAAAAATTCGTAACTTTTTTATTTGTTGTCCGATTTTAATCATTTAAAGACTGTTGTTCATGGTTTGACAATCTGAAATTGTTCAATTCAAAATAACAGCAGTTTTCTGCAGTTGAAATTTTAGATTGGGATACCGAATGTGACACAAACTGGGTCTCTGGATTTGCCTTCGGTTTCAAATCTTGCAGCTGTTCTTTGTAGTTTTTCAATCTTGTCTATGTCATTTTTTTGTGTGTAGGGGTCCCACAAGGCGCTGGCATATTCTAATATTGGGCTGATAAACGATGTGTACACATGGGCTTTAATTCTTCGTGAGCATTGGTTTATGTTCCTTTTGAGAAAACCCCAGCATCCTACTTGCCTATTCTGTGATATGTTCTATATGGGTTTGCCACTTAAGTTTCTTATTGAGATGGACTCCGAGGTATTTTGGATGATCATGCATTGTGTAAGTGTGAGTATAAGGCTCTTTCTTGTTTGATATTGACATAACATAGCATTTGATGGATGGAACTTCGTGTGCCATGTATCTGACCACGTCTAGAGGGAATCAAGATCTTTCTGGAGTTCATGTGCATCTGCGCTACAATCTATTGTCCTGTAAAGAAGACTGTCATCTGCAACCAATTTAAGCCTTTTTTGTGGAGATAATTTGTTTCCAAGGTCATTTATGAATTTTGAAGTACTGTTCTTTTTGTTACTCCTGATAACACATTACATTTTTCACTTGAGATCCGTCAATGACAACTTGTTCAGTTCGATTGCAAAGCCAGTCCTTGAACTAGAGTAAAATATTTTGAGGTTGTTGTTCCATATTCTCTGACTAATTTGTTTTGGTACCCCCAATGTTCCGAATTCCACCTTACTCGGTTTCAACAGTAATCCTTTGTGTGGCACAGTGTCAAATGCTTTGGAAAAGTCTAGTACCAGGACACAGTGGTTTACCAGCGGATCACTTAGTTGAGATGCTAGGTCAAGAGGTCACTACTCTCCTTCTCTTTACCTGCGCTCTGGTATGGCACGTGCCTGCAGTCAGTGAAGCGAGCAGTCTAATTGGTCTGATAAATAATGGCATAGCCAAGCCACAATTATCTTAAATGTAAATCTATATCACTCATGTTATAGATTGAAATCCCCCTCACACAGTGGACTAAATATCATAGATACCATCAGTATATTTCTTTCTCAGGAAGACAGCAAAGTAGACTCACATTTTCACTACATTTATCTTTTAAATCAAATGTTTCTGGAATCCCTACAACAACAATCAGACGTTGCAGTTTATTATTATTCACCCTAGTACATAGTACAAACTGTCTACTTTCTGTTGCACTAATGTTAATTCAGTTCAACAAATATGTAACAAGTGTAGGGGTGGGGTATCAAATTTCACTGGGAATATCTAGCAGTCTATGAGATGTCTAGGCTATCGTGGGTGATGAATTTGGACAAGTTACACAATGTAAACAATGTCGTAATCATTTCCTGGACTCCCCACTGACCATGGAACACTTTACTACACCGATTCTACAGTTTTATCATTAAAAGTTATATACATATATACTCTCTCTCTCTCTCTCTCTCTCTCTCTCTCTCTCTCTCTCTCTCTCTCTCTCTCTCTCTCTCTCTCTCTCTCTCTCTCTCTCTCCTCTGCAAGTAGCCCTACAATAATAGTTCTTTAAGACACATCTGTTACTGATTTAAGAAATATGAAATGAATGGGTTTGTTTCATTCATGTCTCTGTTGATTGGTGTTGGAAGGTTTTATTCACTAGCTGCACTACTTGTACACTGTGAATATTGAGAATTATGTCTGAATATCTGTTAATTCCTAGGAGGTGCCACTATTATTTTCTCTATCTTGGCTATGTTTGAATACTCCCCCTCTTCTTATTTTCCACAGTCAAACTTGCCTTTGTGGAATACTATCTGTACTAACTGTTGATGTTATATCATTGTTGTCAGTGATATGAATTATGTGTAGTGTGAATGTGATGCATTTCTCTTAGCCTGTCTTTTACGTTTGTATGTGTGTATATGCAGGATGTATGCGTGTATGTAAGTGTGTGTGAGAGAGATAGATAGAGAGAGAGAGAGAGAGAGAGAGAGAGAGAGAAAGAGAGAGAGAGAGAAAGAAAGAAAGAGAGAGAGAGAGAGAGAGAGAGAGAGAGAGAGAAAGAAAGAGAGAGAGAGAGAGAGGGGAATACCTTTTTCTACCATATTCATTGCTTCTATCTATTATCTACTTCGCCACTGTGATGGTGTTGTTGTTGGTGTAATGACGATGGTTTTGTTTCTATTTATAATAGTGAAGTAAAACCTACACACACAATATATTGCTTTATATGTTCTTTAGGAGTGTGTTAAATTGTTTAATCCACTTATCTTGTCCGTCCAGGTAGCCATTTTTACAGCATGCAGCTGCTGTTGTCAGTCACTTGCTGGGTTCCAGCAGTATAACTAAATGATCTGATTTTATGAAGAAATAAACAGCAGTGAGGAGATCAATTTGTTTTTTAGTTGTCTAGTGATCTTGCAATTTCTTCTATTGCATGGCCTTTTTTTCATGAAGCTGTGCTGATGGTCGACTGGTATATTGCAAACGACTGAAGTTAGAGATACAGGTCTATAATTTGAAGCTAGGTTTCGTTTGCCATTTTTATTGATTGGGGTTACAGTGATGCCAAAAAACTCTGGTCTAGAGCAAAAAATTCCGGGCTCCGGGCAATTTCAGTCAAATTCCTGTGAGGTCAATTTGTTCCAAGGATACCCCCCTCCCCCCTTTCCAACTACCGCATCATCATCATTGCCACTAGTATTACAACCATCATCACTACCACCACTACTGCAACCACCACCACATCATCATTACTGCCACTACTACTACAACCACCACCACCACCACCACATCATCATCAGTAAAACAACTACTACTGGAACCACCACCACCACATCACATCATCATCATCATCACTACCCCTACTACAACTACCATCACCCTTACAATCACCACCACCACATCATCATCACTACCACTACTACTACAACCACCATCAGCACATCATCATCACTACTACTACACCACCACCGCCACATCATCATCACTACCACAACCACCACCACCACATCATCATCACTACCACTACTACTACAACCACCAGCATCACATCATCACTACCACTACTACTACAACCACAACTACCACATCATCATCACGACCTCTACTACTACAACCTTCACCACATCATCATCACTACCACTACTACTACAACCACCACCATCACTACATCGTCATTACCCCTACTACTACAACCACCACCACCACATCATCATTACCACTACTACTACAACCACCACCATCACATCATTACTACCACTACTACTACAACCACCACAACCACATCATCACTACCACTAATACTATAATACCACCACCACACATCATCATTACCACTACTACTACAACCACCACCACCACACCATCATCACTACCACTAATACTACTACAACCACCACCACATCATCATCACAACCACTACTACTACAACCACCACTACAACATCATCATCACTACCATTTGTACTACAACCAACATAACCACCACATCATCATCACTCCACCACTACTACAACCACCACCACATCATCTTCACTACCACTACTACTACAAGCACCACCACCACCTCATCTTCATCACTACCACCACTACTACTACAACCACCAACACCACATCATCATCACTACCACTGCTACTGCAACCACCACCACCACATCATCACTACCACTACTACTATAACCACCACAACCACATTGTCATCACTACTACTACTTCTACTATTACAACCACACCACCACTACCACATCATCATCATCACTACTACTACTACTACTACTACTACTACTACTACTACTACTACTACTACTACTACTACTACTACTACTACTACTACTACAACCATTACAACATCATCATCACTACCACTACTAATACAACCAGCAGCACCACTTTATCATCAAGACCAGTACTACTACAACCACCACCACCACATCATCATCATGACCAGTACTACTACAACCACCACCACCACATCATCATTACCACTACTACTACTACAACAACCACCACCACATCATCACTACCACTACTACTACAACCACCACTACCACATCAACATCACTACCACCACTACTACAATTATCACCACATCATTATCATCACGACCACAACTACTACAACCACTATACCACCACCATATCATCATCACTACCACTAACAACAACCACTATCACATCTTCATCATCACTACCATTATTACTACAACCACCAACACCACATCATCCTCACTAACACCAGTACTACAATCTCTACCATTAGGTTTTGGCGCTTTACTTCATTTGAAATAAGGAAACTTTGGGATTTTGTTTGGCAATGTCTTTATGTATCATAATATAATTCTTATCTGTTATCTATTTAAAACTATACAATATGTAAACACAATACCATTCCAATTCCTTATTCTTGTGTGCGGAAATTCCTCTTTCGGCATTGAAATTCCTACGAGTGGTGTCTGAAACTCCTGTGAGCCAAATTTAAAGTTGGCGTCTCTGGGGTTGTCAGAGGATGCTTCCAATCCATAGGCATTGTTCCTTTGTTCAGAGATTCTTGGAAAATTGTACATAGGAATGAGGCTATTTCCTCAGCACATTCTTTAAGTATTCTTGTTGTTATGAGGTCTGGCCCTGCTGTCTTTAATGGGTTTAGTTGTTGCAGCTTCTTTTGTATACCGTATGTGGATATGTTGGTTCTTGGCATAGATGGTACATTGCTTTTACCTATGTTTGACATTGAGGGGTCTTCTATGGCAAACACACTTTCATATTGTTTGTTCTATATATTGCATTTTCCTTCTGTGTCCGTCGTATCTGAGATTTTTGCTAAAGAACATAGAAAAATAATAAATCGACAATCTGGTAGGAATTAATTTAGTTCATTTAGGAAAAGTTTGGATTTTGGATTTTATCTTTGAATAACTATCAACATTGTCAACATCATGTCAAACGCAGTAGACAAAGTAAATCCACAAGATTTATTTGAAACTCTTACAAAATTTTGTGGCTTTGGATTTAAATCTTTGTGTTTTTTGTTTTAAAGTTACATATTTTTGTTGGTAAGAAATACACCTTTAAAAGGCTGTTTGATTTTTGTTGTCTGAAACAACGATTCTAAGGCAAGAGAAGCAATCAATCAAACTATTTTTTGCCTTCTTAAATCTTAAGGGGCAGGATTCGTTTTTATCCTAACCTTTTATATCTAACGGTTTTACCTTGACACCAGCTCTAACTGCTCTTTTTGTGGAAACAGAAGGTCAGAAGTCATGTCTAGATTAAGTATGTGATAAATTATGATGTTAAAGTAAGTTACCTCATTAAGGGGTTAATTATTCCCAATTTGTGTGACCTCTATTTTATAGGGTCGTATGGTCATCCTTGATTTAGCAGCAGAGACAAAACCCTTCTACAACAAGACACAGTCTTTTTATGGCCAGCCTTTCATCTGGTGCATGCTGCACAATTTTGGTGGGACCATGGAGCTCTATGGAGCCATTGATCTCATCAGCAAGGTTGGTTGGAATTATTCAAGAAACATTCTTGATTTTTTTTATTGTTGTGGTAATAATGAATGATGATGATTATGATAATAATGATAATATTTATGATGATGATGATGAAGAAGTAATAACAGCAGCACAGCCAACAACCACGGTAACTAGTTCTGTTCTATACTTCATGATATTTAAGTTCCCTTTGATCTCACTCCACCAGCATCGTGAGTCCAGGATTCAGCATTCCATCTGTTCAAGGTCAATTGATCTTACCTTGCACTCATCTTTTTTTTTTTTTCTAACCCTAGGCCATCCAAGCTAATGACCCTCTTAATTAGTATCAATTTTATTAGTTAGGTTTATTATCAAACATTTTCAACATGCTGTTTAGTGTCAGTAGCAGTAGAATGGCTTTGTGTCATTTACTGCTTCTGTATCATCCGTTATCTGTCGGATTTCTTAATATTTTAAATTAATTTTAATTTAATTTAATTTTTGTTTGTTTTTTTTTTGTTTTTTTTAAACGATGAAATAAAATGTAGAATTATCAATGGTGCCTGAAGAGTTCATGGAGGGTGAGAGGTTAAGGGATCTATTGAGTTGGTAGTTTGTAATTATAATACTCTTTTAGAGAATTATACAATTAAGGATCAGATTAATGTAGGTATTGTTAGATGTTCTGATTGGTGGATCCCAGGGAACTGGAACCAATCAGTCAGTCGGTTAATTGGATGATTGTGGAATGTTGTTTAGAGAAGTTTAGCTGGGACTGATAGAGGTTTTAATTTGGGGGGTGTTGGATTCTGTGGGTTTTGATTGGTGGAAGTTGGAAGTCTTCAGCCTATCATCTGCACGGAATATTTCGACTTTCTATAATATGAGATGCAGTTTCTTTTTTCATTTTTTCCATGTTTGTGGATCTGTGCATGGATATATATATTAATGGAGATGGGGGGGGGGGGGGTTTCTAGATTGTTTCTATTGGCTGGCTGCTGAGTACAAGGACCAATCGTGTTGCAGGTTTATTTATTTGTTTGTGGTCAGTTGTCATTCTTGGGCTATTTTAAAATTATGGGGACAGATGAAAGTGGTAATGAAGGTGGTTATGTTTTAAATAGAATATTTGATTAATTCTTGGTAACCTAATCCCTTGCTCCCTAAGAAGTCCAAGGGTAGCCACCCACTTTCCCACTCTCTAACCGAGCGTCATTCACTGCTTTACCTACTGTGCACGTGGTCTTTCCCTATGTAGCATTGGTTATTGTATTACACTATGAACTTGGTTAAAGTTTTATTTAAAGTTAGAGTCAAGGATGGAGAAAACAAAAAGAAAAGAAAAAGGGCAGGGAAGGGGGGGTTCGTGACTGTGGGCTAAAAAGTACAAACTGTACGTTTTTAATATTATAATTATTATTTCTTCCGAGTCGGCCTTGATTGATCCCGTCTGCATACATGAGGTCCATGACAGTCAAGGTGCCGCAGCGCAGCTGTTTCAGCCTCTCTTCAGGCGGGTTGGGCGGGACCAGACCCCTCCGGCATGTAGCACGGCTTACACATTGCCCCGCGCCGCCTTTGTCGTGGACCGTTGCGCCAAGTTTGCCGCGGCCGCGTCAGAAGAACTTTGATTTATTTTTTTCAATGATTATATTTATTTATTTGTGTTTATAACACGTACATCACATCCATCCATATTAGTGCACATGTGTATGTACCTGTCTGATAATGTATACATATATATATTGAATTACTTTATTATTTACTTAGGGTTGGGGAAATAGGTCATAATGTTAATAGTTAAAGTTAGTATTATTAACATGTTATGGTTGCCACATGATCTTTTATGCCGAAACACCTTGCACTCGTCTTCTGAGATGGCAAAGGGAGATAACTGCTAGCACCTTCCATGTTGGTTTTATATTATTTCGTAAAATCATAAATATGTTCAATTTTAATGCATGGTACATTATTTTGCTTATTGTCCATGTTTACTAGATAAGTTCAATACTACGTACAGATGTTTTTTTACATTCAAGACTTAAGTGGTTAAATAATTGTGACGTTTTATTTACAAGTGTTTGTTTCAGTGACAAAATGTAAATGAGAGTTACGTAATGACGTTTTAATCAAATTGTGTACGCTGTAAGTGAAAATCATTATCATTTATAAAAAGTTCAATATCTTATCTGAGATTTACACCAATTAAAAAAATAAAATAAAATTGTTTTATTACAATTATTAATTTTTATTTGTAAGCCTCAAGGATGATAGGTAGCCGATGTTGAAATTTACATCTCATGGCTAGCAGTGAAGTGAATTGACACATTTCAGAATATTGAAAAACAATTCTCAGGACTAAGATCAAACAGTCTGAGTCTAACTTGTTTTATGGGAACATCTTTATGTTACAAACTGACACAATACCTTTTGCATTCAACACTAGTTAAGCAATGAGAAAATGTGTATCTTTATCATGTGAAATCTGAGGTTTCTCTGTCAATTCTAATAAGTATAATGCTTTATACCACTTGTAGTATGGTAGGAAGACAACATTCCAAGATCTTATTTTCCTCTCTCTCTCTCACACACACACACACACACACACACACACACACACACACTCAATATACGAGCATAACATATACAAGTTCAAGGTCTTTAGTCAAATAGACCAAAATATGCAATTCCCAGTAATTCCTGATATAAAATCATAACATCTGGACTGATTGAGTAAAATGGGGTTGGCATAAAGAGCTGTAGCAGCTCCCTCGAATCAAAGAGCACAAGTTGAGATGATTCTACGTGTAGTTGTCCATTGTCACATAAAATATTCTTATACTAGGTGACAAATTGAAGTTATAAATGTTTAAGTCAATTAAGTCATATTTCTTAAGAGTTTTAAGTTTGTCCTATTTTTCAGCCGCAGAAAGACATTGTTAATTTCATTCCAAATGTACGAAAATTAATGTATGCCATGACAATTTTGCTGCAAATATTCTTCTGATAACATTTCTTTAACAACTCAACAAAAATTTGGGTTATAGCAATGCAACTCCTGTCCAGGTAAAATTCTAGCCTGGCAGGATGAGGACTAGTTGCCCTGAACAATAAAGCTAGTAATAATACAGTTGTATCTAGCTTAAAGTTTACTCTTAGCTTGATAATATACTGGCACAGTTTTCAAGTTCTGACTTAATATAGTTATGCCAAAAAAAATAAATTATTAATTAAAGAAAAGAAAACTAAATAGACACACAAAAAGAAGGAAACAAACAAAATACAAAAGATGTATATATATATATATATATATATATATATATATATATATATATATATATATATATATATATATATATATATATATATATATATATCTTTTGTATGTTTTATTTTGTTTATTTTTATTTTGTATATTATATAATCATTCTAACTGTCATGATAGAAAGCTAAATTATTTATGCCTTGTTATTTAAGTTATTTTTGACATGTTTTTTTTTTTTTTTAACTATTTAAACAACTAAAATTGATTACACATCATTGCAGAGTTTGTAATTGGAGTAAATCACTCGAAGGTTCTCAAATGTTGAATTTTTTTTTTAATGTGATTTATATATGTTTTTTGGCCCTTAATAATAAAATTGGCTGATGTGTACTCAAGATTTCCTCTCATTTTTTAATTAAGTTAGAAATTAATTTACAGCTTTGCCTTTAATTTGGTCCTTTGTAATCTGCACAAAACAGGGTCCCTTCCTTGGCCGCCAATTTCCAAACAGTACAATGATAGGTATTGGACTGGCACCCGAGGGCATCCATCAAAATGAGGTAATATACGAGTATATGAGTGAGCATGCATGGAGGGGACAAACATGGGACCTGTCTGAATGGTAAGAAAGCTATATTAGTACAGGAAATACTTTTTTTTTTCTTTTTTCTTGATTGATTGATTGATTTTTTTTTCGTAAAGCCTGATCTTGGATGGTGTGACTCGATGATTTTGCAACTTTGATTATATAAGATCTTTAACTGATTTACATATTTATATTAAAGAATGTGGCAAACAAATTTTGAAAAATAGAATTTTAATAAGTGTTCCAACTTAACTACCAAAGATTGATGATATGGTTTCCCCTTAATCATCAAATTGGGTGTTGAGATAGAACTGAATGATTCTTTATAAATAGTTCAACCTGAAGAAGATGCTGGGTGATCTTTGGCAAACTTCATCGCCCAGGGCAACCACCACGACCCAGAGCGTCCACAGGTTGTGGATAGTGGAACGGTCCCTAGATATGGGGACTGGGGAAAGGAGATAGGTGCTGCTCACAGTGCCCAAACTGCGATACTTTATAGCCCTAGCCTGCCCGCTGCCCTACCGCGGTTAAACGATGTCAGATGTACCAGGTGATGACACCCAGTTTCTGCGAAAAAATGAACAGGGCGCTTGCTGGACATGCATTCATTGTATGCGATCAACAATTGGGCATTCCCATTAAATTATAACATGCCACTGAACGCATACGGGGTGGAGACTGTCAGTAATGATGTAATGTTATGACATAAATTTAATTAGTCTAAGAATGTTGGAAGGATAGATAGAACAAAACAAATGTAGTCCATTGTTAGTAGTAGTAGTAGTAGTAGTAGTGGTGGCAGTAGGAATAGTAGTAATATGGTCAACTGAACCATTGCACAAGTATAGTATATTATTAGTCCCAGTTGACGAAGGCTGAAGTTTATGGGGATTTTTTTTTTTCAAGCAACCTAGTTTGTCTACAACTGTATCATCCACGCCACTCCAAATCTTGATCTCGCGCAAGTCCTGCTCCTCAAGTATTGCTTTCAATTCCTCTTAATATGTAATACATATTGTCATACAACCAGCCCTCATCAACCCCTTCCTGTTATTTAATCTCACTCTGATGTATTTTCCACCTTTTGTCTCCCTTCCCCCCCCCCCCTCTCTCTCTCTCTCTCTCTCTCTCTCTCTCTCTCTCCTCTCTCCTCTCCTCTCTCTCTCTCTCTCTCTCTCTCTCTCTCTCTCTCTCTCTATATATATATATATATATATATATATATATATCTTACCCGATCTTTCAAATCAGAATGTCACCATCATCACATCCCTCTCTTCCAAAGCACTTAAATTGATAGTTCAATTACGATCCTCAAAGTACGTATAATGAATACCTTGGGTTAATTTTCTACAAATAATTTTTACAGTTTCTCTCTTCCTAATCACCTGTCACATCTACACCAAAAACGAGATACATATTTTCTCTATCTCCTGCTCACAAAAAGTTGTTTTTTCCCCATGCTCCATTTTAAGTGATTTCTTTTATGCCTGTTAATTATGTAATCTGATACTTTGGAACAAACAAATATTAAAACATTTGTGATAAAAATGGCACTAAATAGAAATATTTTTTTCTTTTAAGTGCATTTCCCCCAGAGAACACATTCAGATAATTCATTTGAGCATAAATGTGAATATTTAGCATTTAGCCCAAAATCGCTCATGCTGCAAACTTATTTTAAAACTCACATCAAAGACAGACTTCAGAAGTCAATTGGTCTTTTCCAGCCATCCAGCCAATCTCCTGACATCAAAACAACATCAGAGAGTGGGCTTCTGGAATGCCTGCACTCTTTACCAAATTGGTAAGTCAGCGCAAGCCACAATAGAGATGGAAAGATACAAGTTGAGCTTGCTTGAAATGGCAGAGGTAGGGGGGAATAAGGGTGGAAAGCAGAAGCTAGGTACAGGAGACACTATCATCTGGTCAGGCTGAGAGGGTGATAACCACCAGGAAAGGGTTGCCCTACTTATTCACCAGAAGCCTGCCCATGCCATACTCCAATGGAACCCAACCAGTGAACAACTGTTATATGTGAGGTTCAACTCCATATATGCTAAAACCTCAGTCATAGTTACATACGCTCCAACAGATGAGATGATAGACCAGTTTTACAGCACACATCAGAAAACAATTGACAATTTACCAAGGCATGATGTTCTTCTCATGATAGGAGACTTTAACGTAAAGGTGGATTGTAACAATGAAAATAGGGAGAGGATCGTGGGAAAACATGGACTAGGGAATGTCACCACTGATAACGGAGAACGTCTGATTAATATTTGTAAAGAGAACACTATATGAGGAACACTGTTCACACACAAGAACATTCACAAGTTGACATGGATCTCAAATGATGGAAGGACCCAAAGTCATATTGATGACATTATCATCAACAACAAAAGGCGACACTCACAGCTGGTTTTTTGTGTCGCAAGAGGTGCAGACATAGGCTGTGACCACAACCTTCTTATAGCCAGACTAACACTCAAGCTGAGAAAGGCAAAAATAGGGACCAGCACAAACGCTTTAATGTAGGGAAACTAAAAGACCCAGCCACAAAACAGTTGTAAAAAGATCAGCTAGGAAGGATAAACGGAAATATGTAGACCAACTTGCAGAGAAGACGCAGGCAGCAGTAGATAAGAATACATGAAAACAGTCTACATGATAGCCAAGAAACTTCGAGGAGACAGAGGTACTAGCCGAGATGTACCCGAAAATGCTGAGGATGGCTCAATGATTACAGAACACATCAAATTAGAAAGATGGAAAGAGCACTTCCACAAAATCCTTAACAGACCAGACCCCAGCACCTTCCCCAACATCAACGAGGAAGATGAAGACCTTGAACTTGATATGGGTGACATTACAGTTGGAGAAATTAAGGAGTCGAAGAATGGAAAAGCTCCTGGGGTGATGGTATTTGCCCTGAAATGTTGAAGGCTGTAGACATAGAGACACCCCATCCTCTCAGAGATATACTTGCAAGATATCTGAGAGCAGGAATCAATACCCAATACTTGGAGGAAAGGAACCATTATCAACTACCAGAGAAAGGAGACCTTTGAAATTGTAATAACTGGAGAGGTATTACTTTACTCTTGTTGACAAGTAAAGTATTTAGTGCATCATACTTAGACGACTCTTAGTAGCAGTAGACAACATCCTGTGACAAGAACAGGCAGGTTTTAGGAGAGGTAGATTATGCACAGTCTACATTTTTCAGGGTTCCTGCGGTCTTCTTAAATTCAAGGACTCATTGAAAACTCCTTGCTTTTGATATTACCTCTTTGAAAAATCCTTGGTTATACGAGATAACTCCTTGAAAAACCTTGAATTTTGCGAGACTGTTAAAAAAAAACAGCGGAGCATGTCGAAATTAGACAAGCAACGAGATCACAGAAGGTAATTTTTACACTGTACAGGTGAAACAATTGCATTCTAATTTTTTCACACAAACACACCCACACACATGCACATACACACAAACACACACACACATCAATAAAGTTCACTTAGCCTCGGTTAGTTTTTAATTTTCACCTACCACTACATTCACTTTGAACACTCTTTCTCTTCTCTCTCTCTCTCTCTCTCTCTCTCTCTCTCTCTCTCTCTCTCTCTCTCTCTCTCTCTCTCTCTCTCCTCTTCCTCTCTCCTCTCTTCTCTCTCTCTCTCTCTCTCTCTCTCTCTCTCTCTCTCTCTCTCTCTCTCTCTCTCTCTCTCTCTCACACACACACACACACACACACACACACACACTCACACACATCAATTAAGTTCACTCAGGTCTTTAGCCTCGTTTGGTTTTTACTTTCACCTACATTCACTTTGAACACACTCTCTCTCTCTCTTCTCTCTCTCTCTCTCTCTCTCTCTCTCTCTCTCTCTCTCTCTCTCTCTCTCTCTGTCTCTCTCTGTCTCTCTCTATCTATCTATCTATCTATCTTTATCGCTCTCCCTTTCTCTCTATCTCTCTCTTTCTCTCTCCCTCTCTCTCTCTCTCTCTCTCTCTCTCTCTCTCTCTCTCTCTCTCTCTCTCTCTCTCTCTCACACACACACACAGACACACACACACACACAAATCAATAAAGTTAATTCTTTAGCCTCGATTCATCTTCTTGTGCTTACCAATGATAAGATCATCACACTTTGACCTCAAACTTTCTCTCTCCCTCTCTCTCTCTCTCTCTCTCTCTCTCTCTCTCTCTCTCTCTCTCTCTCTCTCTCTCTCTCTCTCTCTCTCTGTCTCTCTCTCTCTATCTATCTATCCATCCATCCATCCATCCATCCATCCATCCATCCATCCATCCATCCATCCATCTACCCCCCCCCCCCCCACCCAAACCACCTCTACCACCACACCATCATCACTACCATTACTACTACATTCACCAACCACACATCATCACTGCCATTGCTACTACAACCACCACCACCACATCCATCATCACTGCCAGTACAACCACCACTACCACTACTTCAACCACCACCACCACCGCATCCTAACTACCACTGCAACTACAACCACCACCACCACTTCCTCATCAGCACTACTACCACTACTACTACTACAATCCTCTCTTGGCGAATAAAAATTGACAAAAGCTAGAAATGGGCACTGAAATGACCTAATTGGTTTTGAAAGCGCTGTTAAACACCTAAAAACAAACAAACAAAACAACAGTTGAAACTGACTACATGAACTAGGTACCTCTAGGCCCCTTTTCAAGCCTTGCTCGAATACTTTACCTTTATTTGAACAAGATATTTTGAAAAACTCAATAGCTTATTACTAATTTGTAGCAAGTTATTGTTACTCTGTGACACTTTGCTGCATTAGTTAGAGCTTATCTCAGAGGTAGATTCTGAAGAAAAATTTTCCATGGGATTATGAAAAGTTTTCTTTTTACTTATTCGATTTATTTGTTGACCAGTTGACCTCTGCTTCTAAACAGTCTCAAGTTATATCTATGTAATTGTTACCTTATATTTTTTTATATATATATATATATATATAGGGTGAAAAACTATACTATTCAGAGGTATGGACAATTTAATCCGACGGTCATTCAAGGCTGGAATTTTCTCATGGTGAGTTGATGACATCGTCGTCTTTTTGCAGACTTGAGAGTAAGTTGTAAGCTAGTGATTATTTTTTTTTTCTGATGTCATGAACGATCATTGATTTTCTGATTTAAAACACGAAACTTACATTTCAATGGTTCAGATCTATTGTTTTATTTTCACATATATATATATATATATATATATATATATATATATATATATATATATATATATATATATATATATTTCAAAATAAACTTTTTTGTTAAAAATTGAAATGATTACCACATGTAAGTTCTACATAAATATAAAACGATTCATGCAGAGAAGCTGATTTTTCACGGGATGAATCTGATGACATTTATTTTCCAAATATCAAACCCTTGAACTGTAGGGACCCCCTTTGGCTCATGTGGAATTTAAATTTCATCTCTTTGCCTCTGTTTTTATTTTAAAATCACATCATCTTGTATTTTATTCAGTTTAATGACTAAACTCTTCACTATATTGGAACAGCGTTAGCTCATAACTGTTTTGAATGGAACTTATTGTATTCAAGTATCGTAACTTGTATCGTCCATCTAATATAGTATCGTTCACAAATAGCGTCTGTTCTACTGGCTACCTTGTTGGGAGTTTTTCTTTATCCAACCGTCATTTTGAACACATGTATCTTTTGTTATGTCATTTAATAAATGTTCTTTACTGTAACAATTTGGTTTGTTAATTCTTGGAATAATACATCTTATCAATTAATGATCTAAGAACACAACAAAATAGCGACATGATTTCTGTACAAATTGTGGATGGATAGACTTATAGTTATTCATAATTATGGAAATGAACATTTCATATTAAAGTGTTTGCAGTTAATACTATTTGGCACCGTAATATACAAGAACAGTGACTGTTGTGCTACCTGAGATCTTATCACTTCGTGTGTGTTCGTTTTCCATCCGTGAAACGAAGATTTTTGAAGTATGGCCTTGCTTGGACATATTGAGGAATTCCATTTGACTGGTGATTTAGAATCTTACTGTGAAAGACTGGAACATTATTTCCTAGCCAATTCTGTTTCATCGGAAACAAAGAAGACGGCTGTTTTTCTTAGTGTTGTTGGATCTAACACATACGACCTTTTGAAAAGCATTTTTGCGCCTGAAAAACCAGCAGAAAAATCGTATGATCACTTAAAACCGACGTTATTGAGTCATCTCCATCCAAAACATCTCGTGATTTATGAAAGATTTAAATTTTACAACGGGAGACAGGGTCAACATGAATCAATTGCTGATTACATCGCATCACTTTGACTTCTTGCTCACCACTATGATTTCAAACAGTTCCTGAAGGATACCTTACGGGATAAATTTGTCTACAGGCTGAGTAACGTGAGAATTTAACAAAAGCTCCTACAGATTTAGGATTTAACTCTGAAACGGGCAATTAAAATTGCTCAAAGAATGGAAAGTGCAGAACTCAAGGTTTTTCAGTTGCATGAGCAATTTGCCAAAGTCAACACAGTCCACAACAAGGACCCAAACATGGGAAAAGTTACAAAAGCAACAATAATGTCCAGCGGAAATGTTCTTAAAAGAAAATTGAGCATTCAACTAGATCTCATTCGTCCAAACACCATTGATATGATAAGAGAGCGTCAACAAAAATCAATGGCATAAATTTCAAAATTTGTTCTTTCCTTCCAGGAGACAACGTCATTGTCAGAAATTATTGACACAGTTTTGATAAATGGTCTGACAGGATTATTCTAAAATGACTTGGACCAGTTAGCTATTCGGTGCAGGTAAATGGAACAGTTCATCACTGCCATATTAATCAGTTGAATAGTTCTCATGGATGTGATGAAAGTGAAAATGTTACTCAAGGTCAATATGATCTTGAAAGTAAAATTCTCTATTGGATATAGCTAAATATTTGCAAATGGATTACCTATCCGTTAAAGGCATGAATGACAGTTTGAGTGAATGTTTTCAAATTTAAAGAATTTTATATTTTAAGAGAAATCAATTGAATTTAAATGATTTTAAAAATTAGAAGGGGAGGAATGTTGTGAATGAAAGTTATTGTGTTCAAGTATCGTATGTATCGTCCATCTAATGTAGTATCATTCACAATTTAGCGTCTGTTCTACTGGCTACCTTGTTGGGAGTTTTTCTGTATCCAACCGTCATCCTGTACACATGTATCTTATGTTATGTTGTTTAATAAATGTTCTTTACTGTAACAATTTGTTTTTTTTTTATTCCTAGAATAATACGTCTTATCAATTTATGATCTAAGAACACAACAATAACATTTCAAAATTTAGACAAAAAATCGAACAAATGAAAAGATTGAGAAAGAGTGTTTGAGAGTACCTACGGGATTTAAGTAAAAAATGATACATATTCAGTCTGTTATTATTCCTATAGGACATTTTAGTCTAATAGCTCACTGGTAGAGCACTCACCTTATAGACAAAGGGTATGGATTTCCTCTGACCCTTCTGTTATCCCAGCAATGATTTGGTAGCTTGTCCATTTAAATTGGGTGGAAAGTACTTTGCAATCGATCTAGAATGCAGCAAACAATTGTTATTGTCTGATAAATGTTACAAGCAACCCGGGATCAACTTCTGTGTAATGCACTCTTTGACTTTGAAGATTTTTTTTTTTTTTAATGTGCTTTTATATAGCGCAATATCCACTTAACGTGCTCAAAGCGCTTTTCACTTACAGATGATATATAAAAAATACGTAAAACCAAGTGAGGCAGTTAAAAATTTTCTTTGAACATTACCTCTTTGTTACTTTAATAAAAATGTTCCAAATTTTTCAGAGGAGTGTGTACAATGCACCTGCTACAGTCCGTGACCATGATAAAGTGATGATCACCAAGCGTCCAGACACAAGAATGAATAAAGACGTGAGTGCCATAATTTAACACATTTTTGATTAAAACTCCCTTTTCGAACAATAATTTTGTTATACAAGTGGCATGGTGTTAGCTTTAAAATACAGTCTACTCCGCTTAATCGGGAGTTCAGATTAGTATATATAACATAGAAACAATGGAGACATTGAGTATGCTCCGGTATTTGGGGTGAATTTTTAATTCAGAAAAGTGAGTGGAGCAGGCACTTATGTTGATAACAACATGAGATGAAGTGAGTAGGAAAGTGCCCAAAGACAATAGAGAATAACATTTTTTCATAAACATATTCTTTAGCAATGACTATGAAATATTTTTTTCTATTTTTGTGGGGAAATACTACGTTTAAACCAAAGCCCTATCTCCACTTAGTAAAAATCTATTTGATTTTGAAAATCCATTCATAAATAAAAAAGTTATGCAGTTTCAAAGATGTCATTTATTTGGATGACTCACAAAGACAAAATAATACGGAAAATATGGGACGCTTTTCCTGCGTTTTATATGTGATGTCGCGCGATGGTTCAGTCCGGAAGGTACATCTGGCTGAACTGAGAAAACGGCCATTATATTTGAAAAGTGACTAAAAAAGTCAAAATGCGTTTTTTCAATTTTTGACTTTTTAAGGTATTTTTCTATTATAAAATCGTACCTTTTTCATTAAAAACGGTCTTAAAGTATATAAAATTAATTTTAAAAGAGAATATACCCTGTTTTCACCCATTGAAAGAGGGACCATTTTGACATCTGTTGACGACTCTTTAAGCTTAGCAAAAGGAAGCCAATCTGGTAACCTATAACTTTTTCTCAAAAGGGAACTCCATTCCTGCCTTCGCAATGCTATTTTTAGCCACTTGACCCCATCTTTCGGTCAAATTATATCCCCGAAAAGAGTGTAGCTAAATTCCAGTTATGTAAACAGAAGTAGGCCATGCATAGTTACCAACGGAAAACCCCTTGAATCCTTCTCTCTCATTGGTTCTCGGGATCACGTGGTCATAAGTTATGCAAAATGGCCGCTTACGCTGCACAATTTTTGTTTGAATTTCAAAATCTTGCCTCATTATAAACTTAATTTTATGAGATATGTTGTCAAATGAATAATTTAACTTGTTAGATTCGGCCAATAATTGTATTGAGCTCGTCAGAGGCGATGAGATTGTGGTGATGTGGGCGTGATCGTGCGCTTGCCTCAAATGATTCGCTGAACGAGTGTTGACTGGAGATGGGAGGATGGAATGTGGGGATGAATAAAATAAAGAGCTAGTGTGGATAGACAGATAGACAGAGATGATTACCAGGACGGGAGGACGAGATAAAATGAAAAGATTGACTATGGAATTAAAGGGATTGTTGGAACAGGGAGGAGGCAGATAGAGAGAGGACGAGCGGTGAGGGAGAAGAGAGACTAAAAGAAAAGAGTTAATGGACAGACCGACAGATAGAGATAGCTATAGTGAATAGGACGAAACAAATGAAGAGAGTGATCATGAAATGAAAAAGAGAATGACGGAACAGGAAGGAGAGAGAGAGAGAGAGAGAGAGAGAGAGAGAGTGGGAGAGAGAGAGAGAGAGAGAGAGAGAGAGTTATGGGAAAGAAGGGAAGAAGAGGAGAGAGAGGGCAGGGATGGTGGGGGAGGGGGGCATGCAGGAGGATGTTGAAAATGATGCGATGCGGAAAGAATAAAAACCCGAGTGGGTGGGACCCTTTCCTTCCTAAGTGCAAAGAACTGTTACCACCCCCCCCCCCCCCCCCCCCCCCCACGCTAGTAGCTCAATCAAATTTGAACACATCGATTGAGTAAGATAAATTATGGTTGAGCCAAGACTATTTTCATTCCTTTGTTTCAAGTTTGAAGTGTTAGATTGTCTGACTGACTCATGGCCTTTCACTTTTCAGTCAATCGCCCGTAATGCCTCGCCTACTTTCGCCAGTTAATTTGTGAAGACTTTCCAGATTTGCAGATCTTGTGAAATAGTGCAGATATCACAGCTAACTTTAAATAAACATTGCACAGTTGAAATGGATAAAAGTATGTGTGCTATTTGTTGGGTTTATTTTTTCACTCGAGGGTCAATTTACAAAAATATCGTCATTACAAAAATGAGTGTTGTGTAAAAACTGATGGATCGAATTAAAAATAATGTGACACACATGATATTCACATGCTATATAAAAAGCATGCCAAATCTCATTACGATAGCTCAAATATAACATGCCGTTACTATGGTGATGTATGTAAAATCTTTAAGTGCAAATTTCTCTGAATTTAGGATCTGAGATTAGCTGGAACCTCCCAATTTCAATCTTGTATAACTCAGCCAAAAATTATGATACAATAATGAAACAGGTATCAAATTAAAGAGAAAAGAATGATCTATTCAGAAATACCAAAAGGTCCAAATGTCCAAAATGTACCTTCCGGACCAAACCGTCGCACGACGTCACATATGGTATGTGGCTGTATCTCGCTTAATACATGGAATATGATATTGAAACTTGTCAATTTTAGGGCAAATTTCTCAGAAAATATGATGAAAGCATCAGAAGAGCTCTAGCGTGTATTGTTTTAGAACTGTATGGCTAGGGTCAACTATAATTTTGTTTTAAAATATACATAATATTGATCATTTGGAACAATTCCGAAGGGTTATATTATTGTGTTAACAGCCCACACAAATGATGTGAAAAATGCCTGCTAAATTATTATCAATCAAAATTATCCTTGAGACCACGTCTTATGTTATTTCTGAGAGAGAGAGAGAGAGAGAGAGAGAGAGAGAGAGAGAGAGAGAGAGAGAGAGAGAGAGAGAGAGAGAGCGTGTGTGTGTTTATTTACTGTGAGGAAAAGAGAAATTGGACGAGTCTATTTCTATATTCAAAAGGGTCAAAGATTGTTAAAACATCGAATTATCAACTGATTAGTAAGACAAAATACAATAGCGACAAGCTTAGCACCCCTATGATGTCACAATATTAAAAAATGCCAAAAAATAGACTTTGGCAGCTGAGGTGCCAGATGGCCACGCGTGTGGCCAAAGATAGAATTTAATTTCTTTTATTAAATTTTATTTATTTATTTTCGTCTCAGTGACTTTTATCCTTGTCTATTCAATTTTATTAGTTTTTAAGGGAGTCAGTCTTAGTAGTGAAAACCATTCGAGTATCTTTTTACTCACATTTTAAATCAAATTTGGTCAGGTGGAAGTCTGGCCATCTGGCAGCCTTGCCTTGCAGACGTCACATGCGTGTCAAGCCATGGGGCGGGAAAATGGCTGTCTCACTCATTGAAACGTAAATTGGGTTTATGTTTTGTGATAATACATGAAAAGTACTCACCATATTCCGATGAAATTTGAAACATAAATAGATGAAATATGCATCTATAACCTTATTCGTGACAAAATCACGTTTTAGAAATATTAATGTACCAACACACAAAACTCTGTGTAACCTTAATTGTTTACTGTAACCTTAACGTATATTGTCTGATTAATATTTAGTGAGAATTGCTCATAAAAATGTATGGTTAAAAACAATAACGAAGAGATGAGTGATGTTAATTTCGTTCTTTCTATAAGCCTGTCCAAATCTATAATGCTCGTAATAGGCTTAGTATCAATGTGTCAGTATCGATTAAGGTAAGACGATATTTGGGTTTTTGATGTCCGGTGTAGGGAATACAGATGTGTGTATACATTACACTGGTGTAATGAATACACCCCCGCGTGGTGTCCGGGGTCCCTCAACAGCGAGGGTGCCCCACGTCAAGCCAGCAGATCGTTAAAGGCGACTAAGATGTGTGACTCCCCCGTTTGAGTCACCTGGTCCTCCAGGTTGGGGGTTGTCGAAGGGTTTACACCCCTTCCGTAAAACTCATTGTTACAGAAACACAGGTGGACAAATCAAATCCTTTTTTTTAGCTTGGGTTACCGAAGAGTTTCTGCAATGACAGAATTTATGAAGGACAACAGACAAAGTCGAAAGGACTGACCCGATGACGTCTTCGACAAATAAGCAGCTTCAAATTGTGTCATGGAACATTCGCACCATGTATGAAGCAGGAAAAAGCTCTCAATTTGTGACAGAGATGAGAAAATGCAGGCTGCATATACTTGGGGTAAGTGAAACCCACTGGATACAATCCGGACAGAAACATCTCAGAGTCAGAGAGATGGGGAGAAAATGTTATATGCAAGAAGAGGTGATGGGATTCATAGATAGGGAATAGGAATAATTCTAAGCAAGTTTGCCCAGAAGTCTTTGAGAGGATGGGAACAACATGGGATTTGCCAATCCTAAAGTGGAACAGGATGACATAAGCTATGAAGGTATCGTGGGCCTTCATGGCGTGGGAGAGATGAATGGCAATGGTGAGAGACTTGCAAATTTTTGTGCATTCAACAGTTTGTTGATTGGATGATCAGTGTTTCCCCATAAGAGGATACACAAGGCAACTTGAGTCTCACCAGATGGTTTGACAGAGAATAAGTTGATCATTTTTGTATCTCTCGATGATTCAGATGTTCATTCAAGGATGTGACAGTACGGAGAGAGGCAGATGTTGGATCAGACCATCACCTGCTATTGGCAAAGCTTAAGCTCCAACTCAGAAAGCATGGGACCAGATCACACACAAGAAGAAAATTCCAGGTGAATGCACTAGATGGGGAAAAGAATGAGGAATTCAAACTGCAATTGAATAATAGATTCCAACCTCTAGCTGATTTCTAGGAGGACATAGACTAAGCACAGAGCATTTTGGATTTTTTTTTTCCACCTTTGAATAGCATTCTTTTCTTTTAATTCAGATTGGTAGGTACATTTTTTGGTGATAATATTCCTAATTTTCATACACTATTCATTTTACTCATTGTCATTTATGCTGGTGTGACAGAGATGGTGGTACAACACTGATGATCTTCTCATGGCTTGGGATGCCTTTGTTAAAGCTTCACATCAATTGGAAGGGAGTTATCTATTTCAATATGACCTTGTCGATGTGACCAGGGATTGCCTACAACTCGTGGCGTTTGGATACTATCAATCTATTATTGGCTCTTACCATGCCAAAGCTATTGCACCAATGAGGTAAACATGATAAATATGTACTTATAGATCTGAACAAATGTGTATAAAAGGTGCCAGACAAAGCAAAAAAGAAAAATGCAAGAAAAAAAACCTTTAAAAAAAAAAAGAATATACCTTGACGGGGGATCGAACCTCAGACCTTCTGATTACCGGTTAGACGTGCTACCATTACACCTCAGAGGCCCCCGATAGTAAAATGAGTATCTTGCTGGTAAGAAAAATAGGGTATGGAGAAGTGCAGGTGAAAACAGAGAATAAAAAGTCATGGGGTCAGTGCCAAACTCAGGATCCAAATGATACTCTGGCTGAGAGAGAGAGGACAGCAAGCAGTCGGACAACCGATTGAGCTATCCAGCCACATAAAAATATGGCTATCAAACTAAGTACCAGTCGTGCGCCTCTCTACTCTCAACTACTGTGGGGACCACAACGAGGCTGGCTGACAAACCCTGCGAACTCTCTACACTGAGTGAGCAAATTAAGGTATATGCTCTCCTCTGTATGAAACAAGACATGGTAACATAAACAAACAGGGCACACATGGAATAGCTCTGATATTGGGATGAATAAAATTCAGAAGAGAAATGCCAGATGAAAACAGAGAATAAAAAGTCACAGGGTCAGTGCCAATTTCAGGATCCAACTGACCAGACACCCTCCCCACAGTAGTTGAGAGTAGAGAGAGACATACGATTGGTACTAACTTTGATAGCCATATTTTTGTGTGTTGTAGAGGTCGTATTCTTGTGTCAGTTGGATCCTGAATTTGGCACTGACCCAGCGACTTTTTATTCTCTGTTTTCATCTGGCACTTCTCCATACCTTATTTTTCCCAGCATTAATCCTGGGTGGGGTTCTTGACCTCCTATAGTGGGCAGGGAGGTACTTACTGCGTCTTCTATCCCCCTCTATCTGTTTTCCAACTTGCTTTCTGTCTTTGTCTTGGAATGAGATTACATGGTTTTGTCCTGGTCCTGACCAGATGCCCTGGCTGAAAGGGAAACAGTCAAATGTATAGTTAGTTTTGGGAGATGATATTTTTTTCCTTGTAAATCATCTCTCTGTTATGCACTGTATTATGTTTTCTTTATATTTTATATGATTTGTAAAACATGTGAGTGTGTTCCTCTTAGTGAGGACATGTGCTTGTATCTGGATGAGACTTTTAGTGATCTCAAACTAAGTACTTTGATAGTGTGCTCTTGGAATCTACACCTGTTTCTTATTTGAACTAATTCTCCTTTGTCTTACCTTTTCTTGGGTGCTTTAATTGTAATTCTAGAACTTTTTACTATCCCATTTTCTTCCTTTTTACTGGCACTGATATGACCTTAATGTGTTGCAAGTGCCGTAAAACCCTTAAAAACGAAAACAAACAAACCAGCATTATTGATACTAGTGTCCACACTTTCTCTGATTATCTTGCTGGTTATAGTTTTGGCTCTTTCAGTAAAAAAAAAAAAAATCATCACACCATACAGGCATCATGTCTAATCCGACATGCAAATGTTGTTTTTGGCTTGGGACCATTGTAAAGAGTTTTGAGTGCATTCAGTGGATGTTACACTGTATGAAAGCTCAATTTAAAAAAAAATCTAATTCATTCCTTTCAAAATTTTATATTTATTAAGAAAGTAAATTGCTTAATCTAGGAAAGGCACTTTGCTCATGGCTTCAGATGTTAACACAATTTATAAATAAGTTTGTAGCTTTCAATGATTTTATATTTATGAACTCTCACTTAACCAACCATTTTTCGGATTTTCTCCTAAACGTCATACCCATCTAACATAAAAATAGTTTGTTTTTTAAACTTTTAAGTTTTACACATAATTTTGCTCAGTAAAATTACCTCTACAGCACAGCATTAAGATCTTATAACTATAACAAAAATATTTCTTCAAATTTGTACTGTACAAATCAAAAGAAATCTGAAAGAGAAAAATGTTGGGTATATCATAATGTGTTGATTTTCCAATAGTTGGTAAGGAGAGGATTAATGCATTGATTTTTTGTTGTCATTTTGATCCCCAAAAGAGTGGCAGGAGAACGGCTATCCAATTTGCTGACAGACTTGGACAAACTCCTACTGACAAATGACCGGTTCTTGACTGGGAAGTGGATCACTCAAGCATTAGACTGGAGTACGTCAGCTGCTGAGACAAAGCTGTATGAAATGAATGCAAGAAATCAAGTTACACTATGGGGACCTAATGGCGAGGTGTCTTGATAATGTGACTCTTTATTTATTTTTTTTCTCAGACAAAGTTATATATATATATATATATATATATATATATATATATATATATATATATATATATATATATATATATATTATATAATATATATATATATATATATATATATATATATATATATATATATATTTTATATATATATATATATATATATATATATATATTATACAAATTGTCACTCACATTTTTTGTGGCCGAAACGTCGTCAGTCGGCATAATCCTTCAGACTATGGAAGGATTATGCCGACTGAGGACATGTAAAGAGACACAGAAACGAACGTTTCGGCCACAAAAAATGTGAGTGACAATTTGTATTCTATATTAGCTCTAACCATCATTATCGAGCACTTTCGTACCTACGAGTACCCACCAACACTCATAAATATATATATATATATATATATATTACTGTAATATTTATCGCGATGTTGGAGTCAGTCTACATCGATGTTTCAGGCCTTTCATGTATTACATGATTTTGGTTTGTTGTGTGTTGTTGCTTGTTGAGGCAGGGAGGTACATGCTGTGTCTTCTATCCCCCCATACCCGTTTTCTAATTGTTTCCTGTCATTGTCTTGGAATGAGATTACTTAGTTTTGTCCTGACCCTTGCCGGAGTTCCTTGGCTGGGAGGGAAACAGTCGAATGTCTAGTTATAGTTTTGGGAGATGATATTTTTTTCCTTGTAAATCATCTCTCTGTTATGCATTGTTTTATGTTTAGTTTATTATATGATTGGTAAACATTTGAGTGTATTCCTCTTAGTTGGGACCTGTGCTTGTGTCTGGATGAGACTTTTAGGTGATCTCAAACTAAGTACTTTGGCGGTGTGCTTTTGGAATCTACATCTGTTCCCTATTTCAACCAATTCCCCTTTGTCTTACCTTTTCTTTTGTGCTTTAATTGTAATTCTAGAACTTTTTACTATCCCATTTTCTTCCTTTTTACTGGCGCTGATATGACCTTAATGTGTTGCAAGCGCCGTAAAACCCTTAAAAACAAAAACAAAACAAAACATTGCTTGTTGAAGTGGTTCCGTAGGTTTGTAGTTGATTAGTAGGTGTTTTCGTCTATGTGGACAGCTGTTGTACATCTCGTTTTTCGTGTTGAGTGTGGCTTCATGTGGCCTCTTGAATCTAAACTGTCACTGAGCAAGGATACGGATGGTCAACCTCTTTTTATTTTTCTTCAACTTTGCCCCTATATACCACTTTATATTAGTTTTCTTGTTTTGAGGGGTGATACTGAAAATGGTGTTTTTACCCCCTGAGTTACTTATAAAACACCTATGAGCACTATTTGTGGATACTAGTTATATATCAAATAATAATAAAAATAATAATAATGATAATAATAATAATAATAATAATAATAATAATAATAATAATAATAATAATAATACACTCCATCATGGTTTCCTTGAACTCATTTGAATGTTCTGAATATTTTGCCTATTTTTCTTTGTTATTTCATTCCTTCCTTGAACTAATTTTTACCTTGAACACGGTCTCTTTAATCATTACAAAAAATTGATTAATTAAAAGGTTTTTAAAAAAATGCATCTGGTGATTTCGACACTGATGATTCACTGTGTCATTGGCAGTTATGAATGAATGTATCGTGTGTATCTATCTACACTGCAGATGTGTGTATACAATATGATACACAGTCACTCATACACTCTATCATCAGGTCGCATAACTGACACCTCTCTGCTTATTCTTATTTTATCGCCATTCTTTCTCATTTCAGTGCCATGATTTGCTAATGGTTAGCTAAGACTGTAAATGATTGTTGTGAAATAGCAAACCCCTCCACACACAAACACCAACCCTTTGCAATATGTCATTACATATCAATAAAGTAAATACAGAGTTCAATTTATTCATCATCAAGCAGAAATTTGTTCTAGGGTCTATTCCAAGGGAAGACTGAAATAACCCAGATGTCAGCCGCAGCGCAGAACCACAAATTGAGCTAGGCAGAGGTGGCTTGCTGAAGGACACAGTGAATATTCAGACTAAATAATCTTTCGGGTACAAAGCAATGACTAATCCGCTGGAGGAGCCACCCTGACCTCTGATGAAAGCACTCATCTGCCTTTCTTGTCTGTTTCACCAACATCACTGTTGACCTCTGCATAAATTGATGCCACTGCATGTTTCGTTATGGTTAGGCATGGTTTCCTTAAACTACAGTTTCCTTGAACTTTTTTGCGTGTCCCAAGAAGTCCGAGGAAATTGTGCTGGAGTGTAATAATCATAATAATAATGATGATAATGATAATAGTAGTATTGATAATAATGATAATAATAATTGATTTTAAGTAGTCTGCAAAGTCCTTTGTTGGATCTTCTATAAGCTTTTTTTTTTCTTGATTGGAACACTATTAAATGTAACCTTAACTTTGCTTCTAAGTTTAGTTTTCTTTTCCTATAATAGTTATTATATACTTGAATAGTTCTATCTCCCTATATCTGTTTTCCAATATGCTTTCTGTCTTTGTTTTTGAATGAGATTACTTGGTTATGTCCTGGCACTGGCCTGATACCTTGGCTGGGAGGGAAACAGTCAAATGTATAGTTAGTTTTGGGAGATTTTTTTTTTTTCCTTGTAAATCATCTCTCTGTTATGCACTATATTATGTTTCTTTATATTATATATGATTTGTAAAACATTTGAGTGTATTTCTCTTAGTAGGGACCTGTGCTTGTGTCTGGATGAGACTTTACTTTTAGTGATCTCAAACTAAGTCTTTGATAGTGTGCTCTTGGAATCTACACCTGTTTCGTATCTGAACCAATTCCCCTTTGTCGTACCTTTTCTTGGGTGCTTCAATTGTAATTCTAGAACTTTTAACTATCCCATTTTCTTCGTTTTTACTGGTGCCGATATGATCTTAATGTGTTGCAAGTGCTGTAAAACGCTTAAAAACAAAAACAAACATACTTGAATAGCAAGAGAATAAGAATGAATAATTCTTAAGCCTTTGTTTTATTAAATATCATTTCTGGCCAATGAATGATTTGTTTGTTTGTTTTCATATTCCATCAGATTCACGATTATGCAAGTAAACAGTGGTCAGGAGTTATGAAAGAGTAAGTCATGGTTTTTTCCTAACTTTTAAAATCAGCTCTTTAGAGCCTAAGGGCCTGTACAGCCAGAGTTAATTCTAATTTTTGCAGTGTTGAATTGACAGTAGCAATTACATTATATATATTTTTAACAGGACTCTGGTCTTATGCTAATTATTGGTTGGTTTTAAGTATTAGATCAAAATGAATCCCTGCTATGTGCTGCACAATTAATTGGAATGATCGCAAATTCACTTGCAGTTTGACTTTCAGCGAAGATTACCACTAAAATTATATAAAAGATGATGGTGTCTGAGTTCTATTTTGGTTATCTTGTTAGCCAATCTTATCACATAAGAAATGTCTGATTTGAATTATTTGAGACTAACATTTGCAATGGAAACAAGTTGACTCAATTTGCAGAAAGTTATACTGCTCCCATAGTGGGTAAGGGGGTACATCTTGTGTCTTCTATCCCCTTATATCTGCTTTCCAACATGCTTTCTGTCTTTGTCTTGGAATGGGATTAATTGGTTTTGTCCTGGTCCTGGCTGGAGTCCTAGCTGGGAGGGAAACAGTCAAATGCATAGTTTTTGTTTTGGGAGATGATATTTTTTTCCTCATCATCTCTGTTATGCGGCTATGTGGTCTAGTGGTATGACACTCGCTTTCAGATCGGAAGGTCCTGGGTTCGAGCCTCATGCTCAGCGCATAGTTGAGTCTTTGGAAAAGGCTCTTTATTCACATTCTCTCACCGTACTCAGGTGTAAAAATGAGTACCTGGCCGTGAACAGCGTTGTCTTTGTCCGAAAAATTGTAATATCGCCTAACAGGCGTCATGTCCCGTCCTACATGTTAAATGTTGCTGTTGACCAGGGACCCCTTGTAAAGCGCTTTGAGCACATTTAGTGGATATTGCGCTATATAAAGCTCAATTTTATTTTTAATTATTTATTATGTATCTAGTATTACATTTGTTATTTTGAATGTATAATGTAAGCATTTGAGTGTATTCCTCTTTGTTGGAATTTGTGCTTGTGTCCGGATGAGACTTATAGGGAATTTCAAACTAAGTTCATTGGTGGTATGCTCTTGGAATCTACATCTGATCCCTATTTGTTCCCAGTTCCCCTATGTCTTACTTTTTATCGGGTGCTTTAATTGTAATTCTAGAACTTTTTACTATCCCATTTTCTTCCTTTTTACTGGCGCTGATATAACCTTAATGTGTTGCAAACGCCGTAAAACCCTTAAAAACAAAAACAAAGTCATACTGCAAATGAATTTTTGCTCATTATCAGATGAGAAAAACAGAGCAGATGGTTCAAAATCAGTTACAGAATACAATAATGTGCTTCATCTTTTTTTAGAAATTCATGTATTGTCATTTTCATTCGAATACCATTTTCATTTCACTGCCTTTTAGTGATATAGATCATTAATTTCCATGTTTTGCCTCATACTGTTGCTATAAATCAAGGACTTGCTGTCATTCAGTATTAATTTGTTTATTATTTTTTCGACAGTTTTTACAAGCCACGCTGGAATTTCTTTGTTGATTGGCTTCAGCAGTTGATCAAAAATGTAAGATCAAACTATAAGTATTTGAATTATGTTTATTTCATATTGAAGCCAAAATTCCAGCATCCCGGAATATCGATACCGGGAAAAATAATATTTATCATTAAAAATGTCAATTTTAAAATCTATGGATGTAGAGCTAACCATCTGATGACGCCTTCAAAACAAAAAGATAAGCAGCATGCTCCTACCTCCGACAGCTTTCCATAGCAAATTATAGAAAAGAAATAATCATGAATATGTATTTGTTAGGTGGCAAAAGAAAAAGTTACTCAGAAATATTGGATCACACTTTAAATACTGTATAGATATTCCTATATTATGAAAAAAATGGTAACATTTATCAACAATACTGTCGATCTATTTTTAGACCACATTGAAGTTAATTATTCAAACTTAATGCTCTGAACAAGACAAGAACCATTTAGACCCTGAGTTATTTTGCCTTATAGAGATGAATTTAACCAGTATAAAATGTTATTTGTGTATGATTTACTTGACTAAAAGTGTACAATGTAAACAACAATAAACAGTAGATCTATTTTGTGCGCAACATTTTCCTATTCCAAAAGTTCCTAATCACCAGCCTCGAACGCAAGACCAAACGATACAAATTATATCAATTTCGGTGTTTGTGTTCGTAATTTGTATTGATTTTAAAAATTTAGCAATAGCTTTCCGGATGTCTCACTCGCATAATTTTAGAATGCTTTGTAGATTTGTCTTCATTTTTACGATTCACAAATCATAATTTGACCAACAGTCACTTGCTTCACTCAACGATATCACACACGTTGACATTTCCTTCACTCAAATCTGCTTCATACTCATGCAGTGATTGATTAGGATACTTTTTGAGAGATGACACTTTTCATAATAATATATGGATTATATTAGTAACAGTTACAATCTAGGATTATTATTTTTTAAAACAAACAAACAAACAAACACTAACCCAGAAACCCCTGCCCACCAGTTATTGGAATGTCATCAAAAGTAATTTTTAAAAAGATCTCCATTTTCAAACACAAAAAGTTTAGCCTATTCATAAAATTAATGCCTCGCGCCCATTCCTGATAAAAGTGTGCTTCGAGTTCGAAACAAACTTTAGGTCTATAGATACCTGCTCATGACGAAAAGGAATGAGGCAGAGGTGCCTATCATCCCGCGATCCGCGGAATCATCCCGTGAAATTGCCTTTCATTCCGTGATCCCGCGATCCTGCATCAAATTCCGCTTTTTTTCTACGGGACCGATAGTTAACAAAAATTTATGTGAATGGTGAAGGGTGACACTAGACACATTGTCTTGATATCTTATTCTCTTGGTCTACGACTACGATTACCTAGAGACATGAATCCAACCCAAACACAGCCTTTTAAGGTATCGATTCTAAAATTTCAGTCTTCACGAGTTGATCAAAGTAAAGTATCAAGTCGCCCAACCAAGCCTTCGACATCCGCGTCGGTCAATCAGTCATTTAGCGCCAATTATTAGTGTCGGTCAATCATTCATGCATTCTTTCTTGTTGCAATAGAAACATCCTCACGCCTCTCCTATTCTGTTTAATTTGGATTCTCGTGCTGTGGATTATTCAGTGACAGATTTATACTTGAATTAAGAGTTATAAAGTGCTTTTCATTCTTACGGAACGTGTCGCATTTGGACTTGTGCTGTAAGTGATTGATTTCGTTAGACAGTCAGTCTATCTATCTCTAAATCCGATTGTTTTAGATCTCTACTTCAAATAACTATTATTATAGTATAGATACTAAGCTAAACTGAATAGTGGTAAATTCAGCTAGATTTGGATCTAGATAACATTATGTTTGAAAAATGGCACTGCCAGCGAAAAAACCTAAAGTTGAGCAAAAGTTTAGGCTAGAATATACATCGACCTGGGCTTCTATCGTGAAATCTAAACTTGGGGATTATCATGCTCGTTGTGTTATTTGTGAGACAGATTTCACTATCAAATCGGGTGGATCAAGTGATATCGATAGGCATGTGAAAACAAAGAAACATCAGGATAATGACAGATTAAAATCCAAAATGAACTCTGTGTCTTCATATTTTACTCTTACCCCAAACCCACTCGATGACAAAGTGATAAATGCAGAGATGCTGTGGAATAAATTTTTAGTTGAGCACAACTTACCAATTGCTGCATCTGATCATGCTGGAGCTTTGTTCAAAGCCATGTTCCCAGACTCAGAGATCGCAAAAAAATTTCATGCGGAAGATCAAAGGCAACAGCCATCAATAATTGTATGGCAAATGAAATATCTAATGACATTGTCAGCAAAATGAAATCTCAGCCATTTAGTATTTCAACGGATGGAAGTAATGATGGAGGTGAGGGACAAATTTATCCAATTGTGGTAAGGACTTTTGATGTAATGACAGATATGTTTTCTCTGAAAACTTGTGATGGTGCTTCTACTGGAGAGAATATATTCAAAGTGTTAGACTCTGCATTGCAAAAAAATGGGATAAAGTGGAGAAATTGTTTGGCATTTTCATGTGACAATGCAAGTGTCATGACAGGAAGCAACAAAGGTGTGAGCGCTTTTATTCACAGGGAGAACCCAGACGTGTATATAAATGGCTGTCCATGTCACCTCCTACATATTGCTGCCAAAACAGCAACCAAAGAACTTTCAATAGATGTGGAAGAACAGTTAGTTGATATATATTTTTATTTAGATAAAAGCAGCAAAAGGAAAAAGGAATTCATCTTTTTCCAACAACAGTGCGGTACATCTCTCCATGCCATCTTTAAGGATGGTGCCACAAGTGGCTTTCCCTGCAGGCCTGCATAGAGCGCATGCTTGAACAATGGGAGCCCTTAAAAGGATTCTTCAAATCCGAACTGGATGCCTTAGGATCCAAGGACAAGGAAACCTCAAAATACACTCGCCTTGTTAGGGTTAATAAATTCTTTGCAAGCAGTAGTTCTAAGTTATATTGCCATTTTCTGCTTGAAAATCTGACAATTTTCACCTCTGTAAATCTTATGTTGCAAAAGGAATCACCCCAAATTCATCGCCTCGTGGGGAGATTAGATGAGCTTATTACAAATTTGGTTGTGAGGTTCATCCGAGGGTCTGCTGTCCATAATTCAAACACCATTTTTTATATTGACGTGAGCGACAAAAAAAAATCAATTGACCAGGACAGATTTGATATTAGGTTCAGCCACAAGAGATTTATTTCAAAAGCTCCAACTAGATCCCTCTTTCTCAGGTCAACAAGAGGACTGCCTTGTTAAAGAAGTGAAGAACTTTTTTATCACTGCCCTTAGATATATTATCAGTAAATTTCCTCTGCAGGACAAATTTCTCATGAATGCTTCAGTTCTGGATATAAGCAGGAGGCTCTCAAACAGATATTCCATGGTGGAGTATTTCATCAAGAGATTTCCCTGTCTTATCCCAGATGAGAATGTCCGAAATCTCCACTTGGAATTTGCAAAGTTTCAGGCAGAGTCACTGTCCAACGAAATTCTTTCAGAAGAGAGGATAGATGAGCAGTGGCATAAAATCAGCCAGATTAGGACCATGGACAAAATACATAAATTTCCATGCCTTAGTAGAGTGATGAAGGGGTTGTGTTGCTTAACCCATTCAAATGCAGACACAGAGAGAGTGTTCAGTTTGGTTAGGAAGAATAAAACTGATTTCCGTTCTTCTCTCTCCACCCAGACCTTGAGCTCTCTTATTGTACAGAAGGTACACATGGCATCAAGAGCTCGGGCCTGTTACCAACATACTTTCTCCTCTGCTCTTAAAAGGAAGGTCAAAAGTGCTTACTCTAAGAGCCTGCAACCCTCTGATTAGTTTGTCAGGAACATAATATTGTACAGAGTGTAAATAGGCTTGTTGTTTTTTAATATATTGTTTTATGATACATGTGACTGTATATATTTGTAAGATTGTTAAAAATTATGACTGGAAGTGGAATACCAACGGATATGATTAGAATGCAAGATATTTAAAGATGACTGACTGACTGGCAGTGGAATAAAAACCAACCTTAGATCTGAGAAACTCGAAAGATGGAAGAATATTCGCGGTAAGTGGATTCCTCTTTTTGGTCTCAAATTCCTCTTTTTCAGCTTTGAGATTCCTCTTTGGAGTATGTTAGGGTAGGCACCTCTGAATGAGGCAATAATTGCTGGTGACTTCAATGGCCACTCTCCACTATGGGGATACAAAAATTTAAACAGCACCGGAAAAGAACTAGAAAAGCTTTGCAACACAACCAACCTCACCGTTTTACAAAATGCAGACTCAATTCCCACCCTTCTTCACAGAGCTCATATGTCTCTCCGTCATCCCAATCTAACCATCATCTCTTCTGAAAATAGGCAGTGACCATAAACCAATTCTAACACAAATAACAGTTCAAACACAGAAGAAAACATTTGAGCAGAAATCCAAATGGTATTTCAAGATAGCAAACTGGGATGTTTTCACATTAGATGACCAGCTTCCAAAAATTACAAACACATCAAGTGTAGAACATTTAAACGAAACCCTCACCAAAGCATTCATGCAGCTGCAAGAGCAGGAATTCCAAGAGGTAGTCAACAAAATTACAAACGCTTCTGGAGCAAAGAAATTGAAAAAGCAGTAAATGCAAGAAAGGAAACAAGGAAAGACTTAGAGGAAAACAAAACCATTAAAAACAAGATTGAGTACAATAGAGCATCTGCAATTGTCAAAAGAACTTTTAACAGCGCTAAAAGAAAGAAATGGGCAGATACATGTGCTAATATTTAGCAATGACTATCCCGCACAAATCTTTGGGCCTCTTTTTCGCTCACGAAGTGCCCAAATTCGCGACAAAATATGGGACGAATCCGTTTCGTGTATGCCATTTAAAAAAATTAATTACGACGCTATTTACCGATGAATATGACTGAACGTTGGCATACAGTTAGAAAAGAAGTCATTTTAGATTATGTCAAGCGACAAAAATCGTGCGATTACCAGAAGACGGTAAAAAATAGATTTTTATTCTTTGGAGTAAAATATTTCTAAAACTACCGGGCGTGGAGGTTTTGTCGCTGACAAGGTAATACATGAACATTTCTTCTTTTTAGTTGTAAGATTTCATTTGAATATGATGAGTACTTTTCCCGTATTTTACAAAACACCATCCTAATTTGCGCTTTATCCGTAAAAGACAGGAAGCCATTTTGCCCGACTCACAATACGAGTTCAAAACGATTTGGCACCAAACTGAGCGGCTGAGCGGGGGTCGTGGCAAAGTGCTTTCTGATTGGTTGACCTCATTTTAAAGTTCATGACTAGTCAAAATGTCTCCCTGACAGAGGGGTGTTTATCGTCTGCCATTGTGTTTGGGTTCAATAAACAGCTGATAATTTGACTGTTTAATTAAAATGAATTTAAGAAATTATGATGTTAAAAGTTTTCAATTGCAATATGATCTACAATCTCAGCATGGCTTTAATTATTGTGTTCCAACTCACGTTCCACCAGTAACCTTTGTACCCTTGTCCAATCTCTCTTTTCCTTCTATATTTCTTTCGTTTATGTACGCAATCTCCCCCCCCCCCCCTCTCTCTCTCTCTCTCTCTCTCTCTCTCTCTCTCTCTCTCTCTCTCTCTCTCTCTCTGTGTGTTTTATATACTAATGTCTTTATGTATTTCTCTCTATCTGTGTGTGTGTGTGTGTTATACTCATTTCTCTCTCTCTCTCTCTCTCTCTCTCTCTCTCTCTCTCTCTCTCTCTCTCTCTCTCTCTGTTTGTGTGTGTGTGTATGTGTGTGTGTGTGTGTATTATATACCATCCAGCTCTAAAATTATATAAGTTCTAATATTTTCATCATATTCTATACCAAATGTGCCACAAAATTGCCAAGTTTCAATCTCTTAATCCACTTATTACTTGAGATACAGCCTTAAGTCGAAAAAAATGCCAAAAAAGTGTCCCATATTTTCGCGTTGATTTCCTCTTTGTGGGTTATCCAAATCAATGACACCTTTGAAACTGCATAACTTGTTTATTTATGAATGGATTTTCAAAATTCAAAAACTTTTTAATTCAGTGGAGATAGTGCTTTGATTTTAGACAAAGATTTACCTCAAAAAGAAAAAAACATTTTCCATAGTTATTGCTATAATATTGACCTCAATCAAAATGGGGAAAAAAGCATGGACTTTACTTAATAATCTTAACAATGAATCCCCGAAAACCAATCCAAAGCCTATGAAAACTACAGAAGAAACAATCGTATATGACCAAAAGAAAGCCATAACCTTCAACAAACAAAAAGAAGTGAGAAAGACAAGTCATGGATTAAAAAAACATCAAGAAAAGGCCCCTCAAGCTATCTCATATCTGTTCGAAGAGGTACTTTACCATGTCAGAACTTCACAGAGCCATGAAAAAACTCAAGTTACGGAAATCCCCTGGACCAGATAAGATACACAATGAAATGCTTTTGCATCTTAGCGTGAGAGGTAAACACATGCTTCTCAAACTTATAAATCTAACATGGGAGATGGGAATAGTATCAAGAGGATGGAAAAATGCAATTATAATTCCAATCTTAAAGAAAAATAAACCACCCGACGAAACGAAAAGTTACTGACCAATATTTGGATCTGTTCTATCTGGTAGAAAGGACTTTGCAATAGACTAACGTCCATACCAAAGGGTAGCAAGCAATTGCTTTTGTCTGTTTCATGCTATAGAATCCGGCAAAAACACCAGCTCCATGGGCCCACTGGCTCTGAAGGACGACTTACCATGCAAAGATGACGAGTGGTTGAATTGAATCATTCCTGTAGAACTTACTTGCAACCGTAGTAGATTTGTGTTGCAGACGACGTACACATCACAAGGAAGTAAATGGGAATCTTGTCAATAATCAAGTGTCTGATTACATAATTGTTATGATTGTGAATAAATGTCGATATATATATACGATCATCGCGGGGTATCAAAATCGTCCCCAACGTACGAATAAGGATATTCGTTTATGTTACTAGTATATTGCCATGGGGAAACAAAATCACCCCCTACGTACGGATAGGGATAGTTCTTTATTTTACTATGATATATATTGCCATGGAGTAACAAAATTACCCCTGACGTATGAATAAGGGGTAAAAACAAGACATACGATTAGGGTTAAGTTGGTTAAGAAATAAATTATGTTTAAAATCAAAATACAAATTTGAATACCAATAAGGCAGTCAGGAATTCATAGTTTCAATTGTTCTCCAAACAATTTATCACCTCACTATTGAGCTTGAGCTTGAGCTTTATAAAGCGCAATATCCACTAAATGTGCTCAAAGCGCTTTTCAAGGGGTCCCTGGTCAACAGCAACATTTAACATGTAGGACGGGACATGCCGCCTGTTAGGCGATATTACAATTTTTCGGACTAAGACAACGCTGTTAATTGCCAGGTATTCACCTGAGTACGGTGAGAGAATGTGCGTGAAGAGCCTTTTCCAAGGACTCAACTATGCGCCGAGCGCGAGGCCCGAACCCAGGACCTTCCGATCTGAAAACGAGTGTCATACCCCAAGACCAAATAGCCGCACTAGACTATGCAAGAATGCTCTACACCCATGAATTTAAAGGAAAGATCCTTTTTTTTTGTGTTTTTTGTTTGAGGAGGGGGTGTTTTTTGTTTTGTTTTGTTTTGATTTTTTGTTTCTTTTTAAAATATCTTTTTTCTTTGACTTTCTACCTTTTTTTTTTGTACATTGAACTATATTTTGCTGATTCAGTCAAAGTGGAGAAGAATAGAAAGGGAAACACTTTTTTATAATGTGTAATATGTGACTTTTATTTCCAGGGTACACAGTTTGACCATTATATTTTCAACGAACATATTCTGTCTGCTGTAGAATCTCCTTGGACTCTTTCCAATAACACATACCCTGTGGAGCCCTCAGGTAACTACCCATAAATGCATGGTGCCTGGCTTGGAAAATAATCTATGCTTTTTATTTTTATTTTCTAATCTAATCTGCATTTTGTGAAAGGTTTGTTTTTTTTCTTTTATTTAATGATATGAATCAGATGTAAATGAGTATACAGTGAAGCAGTGTGAATGTTATAAAAGCATTAGATCGTGTGTGGTGCTGAGCAGACTGACTGTGTGATATAAAAGTTTGGATTTGAACAGCCTGTCATTAGAATAAACTAGGTCATATTGAGCATTGTATGAACTGTAGAAGTGTTTTATATGAATTTATATTTGTATCAGAGAGAACATGGGTATCATTTTGTAATGAATAATACAACCTATGGGCCGTGGGTTTAAGAATTGCAGCAACCATTCAATTTATCTTATAGCTTAAATCGAACGCAACAAGTTGTCATGGACGGAAACTCAAGCGAAAAATGTAATGTCTTATCAGGAGTATCGCAAGGAACAGTACTTAGGCCTTTATGCTTCTTGATATTCATAAATGACCTTGGAAACAAATTATCTCCACAAACAACGATTAAACTGTTCGCAGACGATACCCTTCTTTTCAGGGCAATGATAGTTTTGCAGAAGCACGTGAAGTTCCATCCATCAAAATGCTATGTCATGTCGATATCAAACAAGAAGCAGCCTTACACACAATTACACAATGCAAGATCATTCCTTACAACATGTTGACTCCAACGAATACCATCTCAATAAGAAACTAAAGTGGCAAACCAGTATAGAATAATTCACAGCAAAGGCAAGTAGGATGCTGGGGTTTCTCAAAAGGAACAAACCAATGCCCACAAAGAATTAAAGCTCAGGCATATACAGCACTTATCAGTATCAATATTAGAATATTCCCTACACAAAAAAATGACATAGACAAGATTGAAAAAGTACAAAGAGCAGCTGCAAGATTTGCAACCGTATGCAAATCCAGAGACCTGGGTTGTGTGACGTCCTCCCTCCAGTCACTTGAAACCATTGAAAAACCGGCGCAAGCTATCCCGTATTGTTACCTTCAACGACCCAAACTCGCCCATCATCATCCCAAACTACATAAAAAGCAAATCTACACGTAGATACAATGCATCACAATACATACAAGAACAACCATTTACAAGAACAGACACATACAGACACAGCTTTATCCACGAACAATAACGAACGTTGAATGCTTGGAAAGGTAATCTGTAACTTTTCCCTGTTTTGATTGGACTGAAACTAAACATTTGCAGTGATGGGCCCATGGGGCCTTTTGCAAATACAAGCCATTGAAGATTGACGCTAATACGGGCTGACTTCTAAATTGTTTGATTTTTTCAATTCTCATTAAAAAGGAGCCTTCTGACACATTATTAGACAAAGAAAAAGAGAACGAGATAAGCGAGAGAGAGAGAGAAACATAAAGACTCACATAGAGAGGCAGAGAGAGGGAGAAATTATATAAATTTTTATGTTCCTCTCTGTTTTTGGATTATTTTTTTTTCTGTTTTTTCTTTTTGAGATTGATTGTGAAATATTTTTATTATTATTTATTTTTTCATTTCTCGAATTTATTTATTTATGTGTCTTTTGTTAAAAACTTTTTTTTTTGTTTGTCTTATTTTATGTTGCAAAAGCATATAAATGAATTTGAACCTACTCGTGAAAGTGCAATCTGCTCCGTATTGATTTCAAATGACAAGACTAATAAAAAAATAAAATGCCAAATGCAACCCTCTCTCTCTCTCTCTCTCTCTCTCTCTCTCTCTCTCTCTCTCCTCTCTCTCTCTCTTCTCTCTCTCTCTCTCTCTCTCTCTCTCTCTCTCTCTCTCTCTCTCTCTCTCTCCTCTCTCTCTCTCTCTCTCTCTCTCTCCTCTCTCTCTCTCTCTCTCTCTCTCTCTCTCTCTCTCTCTCTCTCTCTCTCTCTCTCTCTCTCTCTCTCTCTCTCTCTCTCTCTCTCTCTCTCTCTCTCTCTCTCTCTCTCTTCTCTCTCTCTCTCTCTCTCTCTCTCTCTCTCTCTCTCTCTCTCTCTCTCTCTCTCTCTCTCTCTCTCTCTCTCTCTCTCTTCTCTCTCTCTCTCTCTCTCTCTCTCTCTCTCTCTCTCTCTCTCCTCTCTCTCTCCTCTCTCTCTCTCTCTCTCTCTCTCTCTCTCTCTCTCTCTCTCTCTCTCTCTCTCTCTCTCTCTCTCTCTCTCTCTCTCTCTCTCTCTCTCTCTTCTCTCTCTCTCTCTCTATCTCTCTCTCTTCTCTCTCTCTCTCTCTCTCTCTCTCTCTCTCTCTCTCCTCTCTCTCTCTCTCTCTCTCTCTCTCTCTCTCTCTCTCCTTCTTCTTCTCTCTCTCTCCTTCTTCTTCTTTTTCTTCTTCTTTTTCTTTTTCTTCTTCTTCTTCTTCTTCTTCTTCTTCTTCTTCTTCTTCTTCTTCTTCTTCTTCTTCTCCTTGAATTAATCCAAATAAACAAAAGAACTAGCTTAAAAATTTAACACAAACAAATGGGAGTGAAGATACGTAGCTTCTCGTGTCAAGAGAACATATACATCCTTCAAAAAGGTCGGAATTGTTCTCTTCTGGGCCCAGAAATGTGTGTACTTTCTCAAATAATTGGGATTTTTTTGGTACCATAAAATAAGGACCTCATTATAAATGAGTTGGGGAAAGTGACAGGATTTGACTAGTCAAATACATTTCATATCTGTGTTGTGTTTATTAATTAATCCATATTTTTGTCCTGTTGTGTCTATTTTCGTGTGTTCAAAAAGTTCCGACAATTTTTTCACCAACCATTTACAGGCCTGCAATTCCAAAACAAAGGATATCCAGTGATGCCAAAACTCCGGTTCCACCGGAAAAAACTCCGGTCTGGAGCAAAAAATTCCGGGCTCCGGGCAACTTCTGTCAAATTCCGGTGAGGTCAATTTGTTCCAAGGATACCCCCCCCCCCCCTTTCCAATAGTATTACAACCATCATCACTACCACTACTACTACAACCACATCATCATTACTACCACTACAACTACAACCATCACCACCACCACATCATCATCAGTACCACAGCTACTACTGCAACACACCACCACCACATCTTCATCAGTACCACAACTACTACTGCAACCACCACCAGCACATCATCATCATCACTACTGGGTGGGGATCCTGACCTCCCATAGCGGGCAGGGAGGTACATACTGTGTCTTCTATCCCCTTATATCTGTTTTCCAACATGCTTTCTGTCTTTGTCTCGGAATGAGATTACTTAGTTTTTTTCCTGGCCCTGGTCGGAGTCCTGGCTGGGAGGGAAACAGTCGAATGCATAGTTATTGTTTTGGGAGATGATATTTTTTTCCTTGTAAATCATCTCTCTGTTATGTTTAGTTTACATATTATTCCGTCTACTTTAATGCTGATAGGAGCCACTTGGAGGAAGCGCTGCGTCACGTGATCACTTTTTAGCGTTGCTTTAGCGTTGATCACTGGAGCCCACCAACTTCAATTTGATTTAAATTCTATATTATTATTATTCTATATTTTCAAACGGAATTGTGTTCAATTTATATGTTGTGAATTCATTCATCTGGATAGTGTATATATTCGTAAAACTTGTGCAATTTTAAACAATAGTTTAACACCTATTTATCGCCTGCCATCTCGGTCCCTTTGTTTACAAACAATGAACGCCATTTTTGGTTCCGAGTCAGTGATGGAGAAAGAAACAATCGAGAGTAGCCGAGCGGACGATAAGAAAGGGAAAGGAGGTGGTGAAGTGAAAGACGGGGCGAGCGAGAAGGAATGTGTTGGGAAAGGAAGTGTAAGAGGTGTGAAGGGGAAAGGTAAAGGAAAGAAAACGGAGGGGAGCAGTTACGGTGCTGGTAGTAGTAGCGTTGGTAGCAGTGAACTGGACTTTAATGAAATAAAACAGCAACTCAGTGTGTTGATGGGATTGGTGCCAGTGGTGAGCCAAATGAAGGAGGCCTTTGACCGTTTTAATGAAATGGAGGAGGAAGATGCTAATGTCAATATTGGCCTTTCGCGGCCAATATGTAATGATGACATTGAGTCTGATCTTTCGCGATCAGGCAGTAAAGATGTAAGTAATGCTGACCTTTCGCGGTCAGGCAGTAAAGATGTAGAATGTAATGCTGACCTTTCGCGGTCAGTTGATATGGTGCCAGGCAGTAGTAGAGATGCAGGGATGATGGAGCAGGCATTCTCATATTTCGAGAATGTGGTAGGCAGGACAGAAGTGAAAGGGAAGGTGCTGGCAGAGAATGTTTCAACTGGTGTTACACAGGTTTTATGTGACGGTCTGCCCAAGGATACGATTACTGCTCTCTCTGAAAAATATCCAGTGCCAGCAAATTGCTCTAGACTAGAGGTTGTCCAATGCAATGAGGAGGTTTTTAAACAGATATCCCCTGCCTCTAGAATGAGGGACGCATCCTTGCAGAAAGTGCAGGTATCGCTTATGAAAGGCATTACTGCTGTTTGCAGGGCTATGGAGATGGTGAAAGGAGATAACAAAGAAGTACTGGAAAATATTTCGGATGGAGTCGCTTTGCTCACCAATGCCTCTCATAGTTTGGATATTTATAGAAGACAGTCACTTCGCGGTGAAATTAGAGATGACCTCAACGCTCTCTGTACCGCTTCCTATCCTGTTAGTGACAAGTTATTTGGGAGCAACATTAAAGATAAGATTAAAGACATGAACGATTCTATTCGAGTGGCAAAAACCACAAGGAGATTTTCCCCGTACCCGTCCCATGGCCAGAAAAGGTTTCCTTTTTTAGGCAAAGGTCAACCATGGAAAGGTCAAGGAGGGGGGACAAACACCTTTCGGGGGAATACAAGGACATGGAACAACCACAAACAACACCACAAGCAACACACATTCAAAAGGAGGAATTAAAGGATAAGGTAACCCATTTGCATGGGGGCAGAACTAAATTATTTATATCTACTTGGAAAATGTATACCTCTGATCCTTTTATTATTCAATGTATTTCTGGATGTGCAATTGATTTTTTGTCCCCTCCTGTTCAAATGAAACCAGCTCATGCTATCCAATTTAAACAGGATGAAAAGTTAGCTTTACAGGAGATGATAATACAATATGAAAGGGATGGTGTTATCCAGAAATGTACACCGGAGGAGGGTGATTTTGTTAATAATGTTTTCCTTAGGGAGAAACGTGCTATACCCGGTGAGCAGAGGAAAAAGTATCGAATGATATTAAATGTAAAACATCTCAACTCCTTTGTGCGTTATCGCCATTTTAAAATGGACACTTTACATTCTTGTTTACAACTTATAGAACCTAAATGTTTCATGGTTTCGCTAGATTTATCTAATGCATACCATTCTTTGCCCATGCACCCAGATTTTACGAAATTCTTAAATTTGTTCATAATGAATCGTTATACCAATACCTTGTTCTTCCGCAGGGGTTCCGTGATAGTCCTAGAATCTTCACTAAAATCATGAAACCTATTGTTGCTCATCTGCATCTTAAGGGAATTATATGCAGTTTGTATATTGATGATTTTTATATTCAGGGCCCTTCTTATGAGGAATGCGAACATAATTTGAAGTACACGACCAATATTGTGCGTTCATTAGGATTTGAAATATCAGATAAGTCTAACTTAACCCCATCTCAAGAAATGGAGCACTTAGGGTTTGTACTCAGTTCCTTGGATATGTCAGTGACTTTAAGTGATAAAAAGAAAGATCAGATTATTTGTATGATTGAGAACCTTCCTTCTTCCATCTCAGTTAGATTTTTAGCTAAGATTATCGGCATGTTAGTCGCCTCTTTCCCTGCTGTTGAATATGGACCTTTATTCTATAGAAGTCTTGAGTGTCAAAAAATTGAGGCTCTCAAACAAGTATATAACTTTGATAGATATATTAAAGTTTCAGTTCAATCTTTTATTGAATTAGAATGGTGGAAGTCTGAAGGCGTCCACAGTAAGAAACGATTACATATAGATAACCCTTCTTTTGTGATGAGAACTGATGCTTCAGGTCATGGCTATGGAGCAATTATGAATGATGTTGCCACACAGGGTATGTGGACGGAAGAAGAGCAGATGGATCACATCAACGTTCTAGAAATAAAAGCAGTTTATTTAGGACTTCAATCTTTGTGCAAAGATATTTCCAATTGTCACATTCGGGTAGAAGTAGATAATATGACAGCTGTTTCTTACATTAATAACATGGGGGGAACCCATTCAGTTAAATGCAATGACATCACACGAGAGTTAATTTTATGGTGCAAAACCAGGGGAATATGGATTTCAGCATGTCATATTCCCGGAGTGGAAAATACCATTGCTGATGATTATAGTAGAAAATTATCTATTCATACTGAGTGGTCGCTTAATCGAGCAGAGTTCAATAAGCTTTGTGATCATTTTGGAAATCCAGAAATTGATCTTTTTGCTTCTAGAACCAATTTTCTTATTCCCAAATATATGTCGTTATATCCTGACCCATCTGCCTGTGCCATTAATGCCTTTTATCATTTATGGGCTGGATTTGTGTATTTATTCCCTCCATTCAATATGATCCCCAGGGCTCTACAAAAGATACAACAAGACAAAGTATCGCGAGCGTTGGTGATAGCACCAATTTGGCAAACACAGACTTGGTTCCCCAAACTTATGACTATGCTGATAGCGCCCCCGGTCCATCTAAAAGCCTCAAAACACCTATTGACATTGGCATCAGACAGGGCAGCTGTGCACCCTTTGTATCCAAAACTAAAGTTGATGGCTTGTCTCTTATCAGGGCAAAAATCCGGAAACAAGGAGTTTCCAAGCACGCCTTAAAAATAATTATGAAAAGTTGGCGTCGCAACACCCAAAAACAGTACAATAGTTACTTACTGAAATTTATCCAGTTTTGTGATGCTGATGGGGTGGACCCTATGAGTAAAAATGTTCAGACTACTATAGCTTTTTTGACAATATTATTTCAATCTGGATTGGGATACAGTGCCATCAATACAGCGAGGTCAGCAGTGTCAACATTGAACGAGACCGGTTCAGATCCGCTAGTGTGTAGATTTATGAAAGGTGTATTTCATTCTCGACCCACTCGTGCCCGTTACACTACTGTTTGGGACATATCTACTGTGTTAAATTATTTAAGATCACTTTCCCCTGCTCGTGATCTTAACCTTTTTATGTTAGGAGCCAAACTTCTTATGCTATGTGCTCTTGTTACGGGACATAGGTGCCAATCATTTCATGCCATGACTATTGAATCATCTTGTTTATCTATTCATGATAGCAAAGCTATATTCCATATTAGTAAATTGCTTAAACATAACTCGCCTTCTAATCCTCAAACAATTATTACACTCCATGCATTTAATGAGGACAGGCGGATTTGTGTTATGACATATCTACGAGCATACTTGAAACGGACTAGACCACTTCGATCTTCTAATAAATTGTTTATTAGCACCCTTAGCCCTCACTTAGGAGTCTCCAAGGATACACTGTCACGTTGGATTAGACTTATCCTAACCAAGTCAGGAGTGGATACTAACATATTTAAAGCACACAGCACACGATCAGCATCTTGTTCTTCAGCAGCTAAGGGTGTAGATATATGGCATGTACTTAATACGGCAGGATGGAAAAGGGAGTCTACCTTTGCTCGATTCTATAAAAAGCCCATTGAATCTCATTCGGAATCTTTTGCAAATTCAGTACTATCCTCAAAACCTGCCCTGCTTTGAAATCTCCAAGTGGCTCCTATCAGCATTAAAGTAGACGGAATAATTAAAAAATTATACGAGTCTTACCTTGGGAAGACGAAGTATGATGATAATTATTCCGTCTCTTAATGCTGAAGGAGTCAATTGCCCTTCCCTCCCTTGCCCTTACTATTAATATGATTATAATTCTATATTGAGTATTATTGTTGTTTTTCGGTGAAATTGTGCTATATATTACACATGTGTAACCTATCGCGGGATAAGTTCATAGAGTACTTAGTTTAGTTGTGTATTATCATTACTACACACTTGTTGTGGGCAGCTTTTTCGGAGTTAAATAGTGATCACGTGACGCAGCGCTTCCTCCAATTGACTCCTTCAGCATTAAGAGACGGAATAATTATCATCATACTTCGTCTTCCCAAGGTAAGACTCGTATAATTTTTTAATTATATTTTATGATTGGTAAACATTTGAGTGTATTCCTCTTAGTTGGGACCTGTGCTTGTGTCTGGATGAGACTTTTAGATGATCTCAAACTAAGTACATTGGTGGTATGCTCTTGGAATCTACATCGGATCCTTATTTGTTCCCAGTTCCCCTATGTCTTACTTTTTCTTGGGTGCTTTAATTGTAATTCTAGAACTTTTTACTATCCCAATTTCTTCCTTTTTACTGGCGCTGATATAACCTAAATGTGTTGCAAGCGCCGTAAAACCCTTAAAAACAAAACAAAAATCATCATCACTACCACAACTACCATCACCATTACATTCACCACCACCACATCATCATCACTACCACTACTACTACAACCACCACCACCACATCATCATCACTACCACTACTACCACAACCACCACCACCACATCATCATCACTACCACTACTACTACAACCACCAGCATCACATCATCACTACCACTACTACTAACCACAACTACTACATCATCATCACGACCTCTACTACTACAACCACCAGCATCACATCATTGCTACCACTACTACTACAACCACCATAACCACATCATCAATACTGCTACTACTGCAACCACCACCACCACCACATCATCACTACCACTACTATTGCAGCCACCACCACCACATCATCATCACTGCAACTACCACTACTACTACACACCACCACCACATTATCACTACCACTCCTACTACAATACCACCACCACCACCACCACATCATCATTACCACTACTACTACAACCACCACCACCACATCATCATCATCACTACCACTAATACTTCTACAACCACCACCACTCACATCACTCCACCATACTACAACCACCACCACATCATCATCACTCCACCACTACTACAACACCACACATCATCATCATACTCACCACTACTACAACCACCATCACAACCACATCATCATCACTACCACCACTACTACAAGCACACCACCACCTCATCTTCATCACTACCACAACTACTACTACAACCACCACCACATCATCATCACTACCACTGCTACTACAACCACCACATCATCACTACTACTACAACACCACAACCACATCGTCATCACTACTACTACTACTACTACTACTACTACTACTACTACTACTACTACTACTACTACTACTACTACTACCACTACTACACTACTACTACTACTACTACTACTGCTACTACTACTACTACTACTACTACTACTACTACTACTACTACTACTACTACTACTACTACTACTACTACTATACTACCACTACTACTACTCTACTACTACTACTACTACTACTACTACTACTACTACTACTACTACTACTACTACTACTACTACTACATACTACTACTACTACTACTACTACAACCACTACAACATCATCATCACTACCACTACTAATACAACCACCAGCACCACATCATCATCACGACCAGTACTACTACAACGACTACATCTACAACCACCACCACATCATCATTACCAGTACTACTGCTACACCACCACCACATCATCACTACCACTACTACTACAACCACCACTGCCACATCATCATCACTACCATTTGTACTACAACCACCTACAACCACCATCACACCACTCAACATCACTACCACCACTACTACAACCACCACCACGTATTATCATCACGACCAAAACTATTACAACCACATTGTCATCACTACTATACTACTACTACTATACTCTACTATACTATACTATACTACTACTACTACTACTACTACTACTCTACTAACTACTACTTACTCTACTACTACTACTACTACTACTACTACTACCTATACTACATACACTACTACTACTACTACTACTATACTATACTACTACTACTACTATACTACTACTACTACTACTACTACTACTACTATACTACATACAACCACTACAACATCATCATCATTACCTACTAATACAACACCAGCACCACATCATCATCACGACCAGTACTACTACAACGACTACATCTACAACCACCACCACATCATCATTACCACTACTACTGCTACAACCACCACCACATCATCACTACCACTACTACTACAACCACCACTGCCACATCATCATCACTACCATTTGTACTACAACCACCATCACCACCACATCAACATCACTACCACCACTACTACAACCACCACCACGTCATTATCATCACGACCAAAACTATTACAACCACTATACCTCCACCACATCATCATCACTACCACTACTACTTCAACCACCACCACCACCACCATATCATCATCACTACCACTAACAACAACCACTATCACATCTTCATCATCACTACCACTATTACTACAACCACCAACACCACATCATCCTCACTACCACCAGTACTACAATCTCTACCATTAGGTTTTGGCACTTTACTTCATTTGAAATAAGGAAACTTTGGGATTGTATTTGGCAATGTGTTTATGTATCATAAAATAATTCTAATCAGTTATCTATTTAGAACTATACAATATGTAAACACAATACCATTCCAATTCCTTTTTCTTGTGTGCGGAAATTCCTCTTTCGGCATTGAAATTCCTACGAGTGGTGTCTGAAACTCCTGTGAGCCATATTTAAAGTTGGCGTTTCTGGATATCGCTCAGTCTCTCTTTATAACTGTCATTGTCTATCTGTTGTAAAACGTAAAATCTATGCCCAGCCCCCTCGCCTCCTGTTTAATGACCACAGATCACATCACAAACCCAGACTTCAAAGCCCCGCCCTCTTTTGTCTCTAATTGAGTGGTGACACACTCGATTTTTCTACCTGTCACAATTTCTTCCATGATGAAATTTAATCATGATATTATGTTGGATTGATTTCTTGAATCACCACTTTTTCAGGGCAAACAGTTGTTGCGATTAACCAGTGACTTTTATACAGAATTAATTGCTTTTCTTGGAAAATGTTGCGATTAACAGAAAGTTGCGATTAATCTGTACTACTAACACTAATACTAGTACACAAAGCACGGAAATCTCGAACAAGTCAGGACCGGACCTATTTGTTTGAGATTTCCGTGTCTTCTAGTTTGCCATGTTGAGTATTTTACAGACAGAGGATATGAGGGAGGTTAATGTGGGTGGTCTTGATAAAATTCATATTATAATGATAACTCTCTGTTATTGTGAACTCTGTAAAAAGTCGTGTTTAGTGCGCCGTGTCTTGTTTAAATACAGAAATTGAACGACAAATCCAACTGCGTGTGCTTGATTAGAAGACAAAGCCAGCATATCGAATTGTGGATTACACACTCAGCACACGACGTCATTACCTACTAATCCGGTACCTAAAATCACTATTATCACCATCACTCTTCACTTAACACACTCTTACCCATAGCAGACTAAAGAGAGAGGGAAGGCATTGCTCTCACCCCACCTTCCCCACGCCTAATTGTTTGTTTCATTTTAATATGTAACAGTTACTGCCTAAGGAAATCACTGCCAAGTCTCCTGTATCTGCGATACTGGTCATTTTGTGATGGTACTGGCACCTCCAATTAAGTACCATTAAGAGAGGTGGTGTGCGGGTGCGTAAGGTACTTGTGAAACATGCTTCGCAATTCCCCCTCAGTTCAGCATGCACACACACACATAATATATGCCACACACACGCATGCGTAACACATTAACTGATACTTAGCGCTACTGGAAGAGCGATGGCATCTTTCGTTTCCGTTCAACACAAACAATTCGCAAACAAACAAAAATTCAACAGACCGTAAGGGAATGTCCAGTTTATTCGAGATTTCCGTATAGGTGCTGGAAAGTGTTCGGGATTTTCATGTTGCCAATACTAACGAAATAGAGGGATTAAAACTGGGGATTGTACAGAGTTTGAGATTTCTGTGATTTCAAGATTTCCATGCTCGAGTGTACTACTACAGTCAACTGTTTAATCGCACATTGGTTAATCTCACATTCCGCTTATACGTTACACATTCCAAAAGTAAAACCTGAATTTTTCCTATATAATCACTCCCCTAATCCCACACCTTCTCTACTTAATTGTTACACCTTGATTCCATCTTGACTGGAGAAAGATATCTCAACATTAGAGTCTGTGCTTGTGTGTTTTTGCGAGATTGCGTGTGTACATGTATGTGGGTGTGATGTTTTCACTGGGTCAACAGATGATAGTACTCTGACAAATACTGAATAACGTGACATGGTGGACAAAGTATGCCTTTTCATCAGAGAAGAATGCTTGACAAATGATCTACCAACATTGGCGAGATTGGAAACAGTGGTTTATAGACAGCCTGCACAGAATAGAACGCATTCAACGCTTCATGATTGCTATTCTTACAATCAATAATAAAAAAAAGAAAAAAAAACAACCAAATTTTAAAAAACAACCAAAAAAATTAAAGAAAACAAACCTTTAAAGATAAAAGGCCAAAAACAAAAACACC
>NC_088360.1:61695951-61718451 GCF_034508935.2 Berghia stephanieae | reverse complement strand
TCTTCTTCTTCTTCTTCTTCTTCTTCTTCTTCTCTTCTTCTTCTTCTTCTTCTTCTTCTTCTTCTTCTTCTTCTTCTTCTTCTTCTTCCTCTTCTTCTTCTTCTTCTTCTTCTTCTTCTTCTTCTTCTTCTTCTTCTTCTTCTTCTTCTTCTTCTTCTTCTTCTTCTTTTATAAAAATTAATCCATAAAAATGAAAGAATCAGCTTTAAAATGTAACAGAAGCAAACAGGAGCGAAGATAAAGCAGCTTCTCGTGTCAAGCACTAGATACACATCCTTCAAAAAGGTAGGAATTGTTCTCTTCCTTTCATTTTACAACGAACTGTGTACTCTCTCAAATAATTGGGATTTTTTTTTTGGTACCATAAAATAAGGACCTCCTTATTTTGTATTATAAATGGGGAAAGGGACAGAACTTGACTGGTCAGTTGACATGTCATATCTGTGTTGTATTTATTAATTAATCCATATTTTTGTCTTGTTGGTCTATTTTCGCATGTTCAAAAAGTTCCAACAATTTTTTCACTAACCATTTACAGGCCTGTTTAAGACACATGCTATTGGATAGTAGATATGACAGCTGGTACAAAAAAGGGTCCTAACTAGTGATTTGGAAATTCAGTTCCAGATGAGTTGTTTGAAAAATAAATGAAACATTAAAATTATGTGAAGCACATGCATTGAATTTTGTTTTATTGATTTTCAAACCACGTTTTATAATGCCACTTCTCCCATGGTGGGCAAGGGTCACTTGCTGCGTCTTCTATCCCCCTATATCTGTCTTCCGAGCTGCTTTCTATCTTCCGTTTGGAATGAGATTACTTGGTTTGTCCTGGCCCTGGCTTGAGTCCCTAGCTGCGAAGGAAACAGTCAAATGTTCAGGGAGATGATATTTTTTCCTTGTAAATCACCTCTCTGTTATGTACTAGAATATTATATTTTGTTTTGAATATGATGTTTTGCAAACATTTGAGTGTAATCCTCTTGGTGGGGTCCTGTAATCTGCATCTGTTCCTTATTTGAACCATTCCCCTTTTTCTTACCTATTCTCATGGGCCGTTAATAAATCTAGACTTCTCATTGTCTTCTTTTTCACTGGTGCTGAAATTACCTAAATGTGTCGCAAGGGCTGTAAAACTCTTGAAAACTAAACTAAAACAAAATGTTATTTCATCTTCAGGAAATCCAATCAAGATGGCAACATTTCTCCATTCCAAGTACCGTGCCCAAACTCCTGAATTCAAGGTGTTAACTGTGCAGTGAACAAAATAACTACAGTGGAACTTCCCGATAACGACATGCCACGGGACCGAGTTTTTATGTCGTTATCCGGAAGTGTCGTTATTTAGAGGTTTCCAAGATGGTGGACAAAGTGGGCGTGGCCCGCGGGACCAGTTTTTATAAACATTGACAAAACAAATAAAGAATTGTAGTGTATTCCTCTTAGAGGCTTCTTGTACGTGTGTCTGGATGAGACTTTTAGGTGATCTGAATTGAGTACACTGATAGTGTGCTCCTGGAATCTACATCTGTTCCCTATTTAAACCATTCCCCTTTGTCTTACTTTTTCTTATGTCATTTCAATTTCAAATCTAGAATGTTTTTTACTATCCAATTTTCTTCCTTTTTACTGGCGCTGATATGACATAGATGTGTCACAAGCGTTGTAAAACCCTTTAAAACAAACAAAAAAACAGGTAATTCCTCCTCCTCCCACAAAAACACTACTACTACTTCTACTACTACTACTACTACTACTACTACTACTACTACTACTACTACTACTACTACTACTACTACTACTACTACTACTACTACTACTACTGCTAATACTACTACTATACTACTACTACTCTATTATTATTATTATTATTATTATTATTATTATTATTATTACTACTACTACTACTACTACTACTACTACTACTACTACTACTACTACTACTACTACTACTACTACTACTACTACCACTACTACTATCACCACATAATATCACATTTACCAAGATTTTGTGTTTACTTGCTTACACTAACATTTATACCTTGGTTTTTATTAATGCATATCAGCCAAGATTCGTCAAAACTTATAAACTTTGAGTACTCGTACTCGGTATTTTTATTATCAGATATCTACGAAAACTGCCGAAAATCGCGAAAATGATGTCGTTATTCAGAGGTTTTATCAAAAAGTGCGTCGTTATTTGGAGGTTTTTTTACTGACCTTAACTAGAAAAAAAATCGGGACCAGGGGTCAATGTCGTTATCAGGAGGTTGTCGCTATTCGGAGGTGTCGTAATCGGGAGGTTCCACTGTATTGCTACCTTTTGAACGAGCTGATAATCAAGTTTTTCTTTCCAAAAGAAAATAAAAAAACCAATACACCACTTGTTGATATATCTTGTTATTTTTAAAATAGATTTTAAATATTTATTATTATTGTAATTATTATATTATTATTATTATTATTATTATTATTATTATTATTATTATTATTATTATTATTATTATTATTATTATTATATTATTATCATTATTATTATTATTATTATTTATTATTATTATTATTATTATTATTATATTATTATTATTATTATTATTATTATTATTATTATTATTATTATTATATTAGTAGTAGTAGTAATAGTAGTAGTAGTAGTAGTAGTAGTAGTAGTAGTAGTATTTCTTTTTTATTATTATTATATTATTATTAATATTTTATTATTATTTTATTATTATTATTATTATTATTATTATTATTATTATTATTATTATTATTATTGTTGTTGTTGTCATTATTGTTATTATTATTATCATCATCATCGTAATCATTGTTTTATTTCCATTTGTTAATCTTTTTTATATATTTTTAAAAATTGAATTGAACTATTTGTCATGTAAATGAATATGAGAAGCTCTAAAAAAAATCATTTAAAATGCAAATGAACAAATATGCCCCATGCTTTAACTATGATAGTAAAGTTTATAATGATTTTAAAATAATTCAACAATATTATTTATGCCATGATTGGAAGACTTTTTGGATTTAATAATGGACGTCTCTTTGAAATCATATTATATAAGATTACAATAATCATAACAGATAACTGATACTATCAATTTTTATTTTACACATAGATAGGATTAATTAAATGAAATTAACTTAATTTATCCCTAAGAGGAATTTTAAGATTCGAGTCTGTTTTAAAGAGAAGATGATGTAGCCCAAAAATCAACTGCAGTGGAGAGCTACAAAATCAACTAGGGATTAAACGTGAGATACCATAAGCAGGGTTCCAATCCAATGCTTTCATGACTTCCTGTGTTAGTAAAATATTAGTGAGTGCCAGAATTAATAATTAACAAGCATCTCTCACCATGGATAGGTAGTTGACATAAGATTTTCTTAAAATGGTCCAGTGCTATGGCCTTTCTATCACTAGATATGGGATATTTTAAACTGGATTTGACAATATCTAATATAAACCAACACACGAGTAGTGAATAATCATAAATCAAGTGAAGATTGAATAGTGGGATACACATTGGTTGACAGTTATGAGCATGCATACATGGACGTTTAAGTCGTCTTACTTTCCAATCCATAACATGGAATGAATGAAGAAAAAAATGAATTAATGTGTAGATCCAGGGAGGGGATGGTAAAAAAATGTTCATATGTAAGTTAGGAAGTTGAAATATGAGAAGAACTGGAAATTAGAGTAATTATTTGCATTTCTTAATGAATATGTTTCAGTGTGTTCACATTGGTTGTATGTTGCTGTTAGATTCGTCAACTTCCCCCCTACCCCTCTGCCACACTGTGCTACGGCTGACATCTGGATTATTCCAGTTTTCCCTTGGAATAGACCCAAAGACAGGATTGAAAAAAGGAAACTTAATTATTATTTACTTAATTGATATGTTACAAGGGGTTGGTGTTTGCGTGTGTGTGAGGGGGGATGGTGGTGATTACTGTATCACAACACTCATTTACCTTGGTAGCCAACTATAATCATGATGCATGGAATTGGAATTAATGGCGAAGTGGCAAGAAATGCAGAGAGGTGCCTTTTATGCGAAACAGCGATGAAGGGTGTGAGTGTCTGCTTGTGTATCAACTGCATATACACACATGCAGTGTAGACATATACACACATAAGTTACTGTCAATGTCACAGTGAGTTATCAGTGGTCGAAATCATTGGGTGCATAAAAAAAAACATTTAAGTGATTAATTTTTCTAACATTGGCTGGGTGAAATTAGTTTTTAGGAAACCGTGTTGAAGTTAAAAGTTAGAGGAAGGAATGGAATGATAACAAAGAATAATAAGGAAAAAAATTCTGGACATTCAACGGAATTAATGATAATAATGATGATGATGCTGTCGCTGCTTCTGCTGATGATGACAATGACGACGACGGCGATGATAATTTATATTTTCATAGCAATGTTCACATGAAAACATCTCCAAACATCATATTTTGTGTATAATAAATACAAGATAAACACTGATCAAATGAATACTTTTTAAATTAATCCACTTGAGTTCCATAACCAAATGCATGTGTCGAATTTATTACCCTATGTCGCTGATGGTTTCAAGAGATCCTTTTTTTTTCTAAATTGAAAGTTGTAAGTAAATGCCATCATTGATTTATTATCACATTGACACAATTGTTGTTCATATATATATATTTTAAATTATCATCATTACTGCTTATGGGGATCCTGACCTCCCATAGCGGCAGGGAGGTACATACTGTGTCTTCTAAGCCCTTATATCTTATCCAACAAGCTTTCTGTCTTTGTCTTGGAATGAGATTACTTGTTTTTTTTTTTCCTGGCCCTCGTCGGAGTCCTGGCTGAGAGGGAAACAGACAAATGCATTGTTATTGTTTTGGGAGATGATATTTTTTTCCTTGTAAATCATCTCTGTTATGTATTATTATATTTGTTATTTTTAATGTATTATGTAAGCATTTGAGTGTATTCCTCTTTGTTGGATTTTGTGCTTGTGTCCGGATGAGACTTAAAGGTGATCTCAAACTAAGTATATTGGTGGTATGCTCTTGGAATCTACATCTAATTCCTATTTGTTCCCAGTTCCCCTTTGCCTTTTTGGGTGCTTTAATTGTAATTCTAGAACTTTTTACTATCCCATTTTCTTCCTTTTTACTGGCGCTGATATGACCTAAATGTGTTGCAAGCGCCGTAAAACCCTTAAAAACAAACTAACAACTCATTACTGCTTAAGTACTGCTTTTTACACCTAAAATAGGGTTTGAGAGTTTTTGCCAAGATGAGGGTCATTTAAATCCATCGGTATTTGGACGAGTTTTCTAGTCTAATTTTTTATTACATTTTATTCCAAAGTGCGACAGTTAAATGGCTAAGCGAGTAAATAAAATTGTGTTAAAAACAGAGGAATGAAAATGCAAAAGAATCATAACATTATGTTAACATCTGAAATTTTGCCATCTATGTTAAAATTTCCATTAATATCTGAGGTAACAGCCAATTGATTTGAAATGACAATGGTTTTATACAGTAAGCATCGCTTTTCTGCAGGTGCTCAGGAGAGTTGAAAAGCATGTAGTTGTCTGATCATTCAGTAATCTAATATGTGAATGGAGACAATCCTTGCTGACTTTAAGGACGTCAATAAATCATCGATTATCTTCTGATATATACATTGTTCAAATTCATACTATCTAAATGGGATGACCAAGGCTTATCAGAATTTTTAATTAAATAGAAAAACTCATTGACATGCCTTGGCCGCCCAATTTGATATTAATTGGTACACACCTCTGTTCAGGTTGCCCTGTCATCTGCAATTTTTGCGGCCGCAAATATCAGGGTGATCCGCAAATTTTGGCAAATTTCCCAAAATTGGCAAATCGTGGCAAATTTTGGGAAAATTGGCAAATCGCGTGGCAAATAACGAGAAAAAAAGTGCGAAACTTGAGAAATGTTGCAGCTTTGCCTGTGCCCAAACCAAGCAAAGCTACTATCTACGGATAATGATCCTTTAAAATTAAATTAATAAATCTAGCCTCGTTAAATGTAATAAATTGTCTTTTATATATTTTTTTTCTGTATCGCGTGTTAATTTTTACTGAAATGCTTAGTTCTCCTTGGCAAATTTTTTGGCAAATTTTAGGGGGTTTTTTGGGCAAATTTTAGGTCCCAATTTGGCAAAAAATGCAGATGACAGGTTGCCAAATAGTAAGGAGGAATATAAAAATAATATTTTTTTACTGAAGAGGTGTGAACTCTCAATAACATTATGACACCTTGCCTGGTCAGGCAAACAACGAAGATTCATCGTGATATTGCATGTCCCCGATAATTTAATTTATTTTGTGTGAAACTGTGTTTCCATGGTCATTAATTTACACTCATCAAAACAAAAATCTGATGGAAAAAGTAGAATGTTGACAAAGAGTGTACAGTTATGAAGACTTATATACATAATAGAGACATGATGGCCGAGTAACTCTCATTCACTGCGTGGAATCAGCGCGATTTCAGATGGAACTCCCAAGGGGTCATTAACCCTCCCTGCTAGCTACCTGCATGAGGTCATTGGAGTTCAACTGGTATCAGTCCTATGGGGGCAATTGTGGATATTTATGGTCTTATAATAGGTCTGTATAGCAGGAAAACAATAACAGCCTCGTTCACTTTATTATTTCTAAACATCAGTGCAAATTTGACATTCTTGTGATTAATAGCTTTCTTTAAATATCACAAATTGTGGATCTAATTTTAAGTGCTTGTTAATTATGGTGCACTTAGATAACAAAATTGTTATTCAAAACTCAGCGCAGTATCTCAAGAATTTTAATAAATATCAAAAGTACATACATGCATCCATGTTCCTGTGCATTATTATCATATTGGCAGTTGATTTTCTTGATTTATTCTTGGTTTTGTTAGTTCTGTATATTATTTTTACCATTTCCATTCCTCTCAAACAGTTGTGTTGGTCATAACAGTAAACTGATATGATTTATGTCATTCATTATGTGGTAAAATAACTCATGAGGATAAGATTTTATTGACCATTAAAAAATAAAAACCAATATTGTATATGATTTCAATATCTCAATTTACTACCAATCTGCCTATAAAGGATGACCTCTTTACAAGAAAAAATCAATCACCCAACAAGGCTACTTACCGGACATGCTACAAATATTGCAGTATCAATCATCAATTACAACTAACACTAAGCACTGGTACAGTTAAATTAAATGAGTTGCTCAAACAGACGGACACAGAATGTGAACAAAAGAAGATTCAAAATTATGAGGGCATATAGTTTATTCCAAGTAGCGACCTCTTTCTCCTTATCGACCAACTACATTCAAAACGAACCACACTGTCCATACAGAATCATCTCCTTTCCTCCAGGAATACACATTTAGTCATTGTCTTATAAAGTCATCAGATATACCATTGACCTCCAGTCAGTCGAATTTAGAGATAAAACAATTGAATAAGAGTCAGAGTAAAATCAGTTTTAACACCACAGGCATACCACAGCAAGGTCATTTAATTTATGGGAAATCACTGCCATATGTATCTGGACGCGTCAGTCTATAAAAAGTTCACACATACACGTGTGCACAAAAGGAGAACTTCTTCTTTCGTTATATTACTTATTCAACATGCAAAAATACAAGTAATTGAGATGGATTTCAATGACCCTAAGCATTGACACCTATATGACACTATAAAGACGGCAATTTCCTGAGACAACCATACAAAAGTAGTATCTATCTTCAAACAATAATGCCTAACATTCATAAAAAAGCAAATTTTGACTTGACTCGTATGGGATAGAAAAAAGTCATCAAGCCATTGAAAAGTGGGCTTTTATATGTGCCCAAAACTGCATATTTAAATCAGTTAAATGCTTTTAAAAAAATAAGATTTATAATATTTTGGTCTAATGGTTAACATTTTATTCCTAAAATATTTGGACATATTTCATGACATGGAATACTGAGGGAGAGAAAATGAGGATCTCACTCTCACCAAGTCATGCCGAATAAGAATTTTACAATAAAAAAATAATATCTTGGCATGTGTCAAGACCATCATTTTTACTTGACAATGATGCTTGTTTCAATCATTTTCTGCTGCTGGGAATTAAATTATCAATATATGCAAATTACAACAAATGAATTTCATTGTTAGCTCAAAAACCACTAAATTGACACCTCTCTTATGAGCAGCCTTAAGAGGATACATTATTATCAACCTTGGGCGCAGTTAAGGTATGGAGCCATACGAGATGTGTTCCAGAATTCAATTTCCCTCTTCTATCACTCCGCTAATAAGCAAACTTGAACTACCAAAATTTAAGACAATATGACGTCATATCTAAGATATTTTCAAGTCTATTGGTTGTCGTGTACTTTTGCTCCTTGTCCAAGCGTAATAAAAGAAAAAAGGCAGAGCAGAACATTGACGCAATCTTCTCACGCTATGATTATGATGTTCAAGTTGTCATCAAATTTTCAACTCTTCTCGGCAAGTCTGCTGTCAAAATACATGGAGATCTTTGTAAGGTTTTGGAGCACAATACTTCTTCAATTCAAAAGAGGGTGGGGCAGGGAAGTTGAAGATGGGAAATCTGACATTCAGAAGGCGGAGAAGAAAGTGATGCACATTTCTTTTTTTTCGACACGCGTGGCATAATACGGAACTAGCCTGCCCCTCCTGGTCAAATTGTTAACGGAAACTATTACAGATTTGTTATTAAAGACAAATTGAGACCAGCAATACGAAAAGAAAGACCCACTTTGCTTGAACGGGGCACCATTCTGCATCACGGCAATGCACTTGTTCACAAATCGAGAGTTGTGAACAAGCTTCTTGAAGGCTAATCATGGGAATGGTTCCCACAATTATTGTTGGAACACCCACTCTTTTCACCCGATCCTGCCCCAAGCAACTTCCAGACATGCTGCGATGTCAACCGTTTGAAGATGAGGACCAGATTCTAGAGGCAAACAGCCACTGGTCAACATCTCCGACCGTTGAGTACACCGAATGCTTAAGTGTGTGGAACTTAATGGTTCTTGTGTTGAATAGGTAATTGAATAAAGATTCATTTGATAACGAATACAAGATTATTCAAAATATTATTTGAGTACAGCGTTACAGGGATTTTTAATTCTGAAACATACCTCGTATTATACATAGAGAAAAATTCCGCCACCCAGGAATTGCGTGCAGAAAAGCAATGTATTGTGATAAGTGAGTGTAATGATCAATAAGATTGTGAGAGTGAGATGCTTTACTTACATTATGTAAATATTTGAACCAATGTCGCATTTTAAACAAATAATATCTATATTGTTACTCTATCTTCGACTTTTTGAGTTTAGAAAGTCAGGTGCTAAATAATACATGTAATAATAAATTTCCCATTACCCATCCCCATTGGATTTTTTCGGGTCTATCTCAAGAAAAGACAGAGGTAATACAGGCGTCAGCTGCAATACAGCACCGCAAAGTGAGCAATAGGGGCTAAATTTCTTGCCCCAGGGTGAAAAAAACAACAAATGCCAATAGGAGATTGGGACTTGGGTATCCCAAATGGAACACATTGCTTTTTGTACCCTGTCATACACATGTATAGTATACCCTATAAGAAGTACAGTTTCTTTAGGATTAACTTTATTGTTTAATCTCCAAACTTTCGAATTGAGATAAATTGAATCCATTCTAATGTAGGTTTCAGCGTAAGGCCATTTTTTGGGGTTTATTTTCTTTACCTAAAATTACAAAGTTCTATTTTGAAATGAGATTTTGGTTGTTCATAACCAAGAAACGGAATTAATTCTATATAAAAGTCACTGGTTAATTGCAACACATTTTCGACCTCTCTTGGACAGATTACTCAGTTTTGTCCTGGCGGCCGGATACCGGGGGAGGGGGGGGGGGGGGGGTCAAATGGATAGTTCGTTTTGGGAGATGATATTTTTTCCCTTGTAAATCATCTCTCTTTTTTGCCCTGTATTATGTTTTGGTTACACATTATATATGATTTGTATAAACATTTGAGTGTATTCCTCTTGGTGAGGACCTGACTTGTGTCTGGATGAGACTTTTAGGTGATCTCTTTAATTGTAATTCCAAAGCTTTTTACTATCGCATTTTCTTCCTGTGTACTGGCGCTGATATAATCTTAATGTGTTGCAAGAGCCGTAAAACTCTTAAAAACAAACAAAAAGAGTAAAGATGTATTCTTGTTGTAAATATGCTTATATTAGCGTTTAACATGCATTTTATATGCCTATGATTTGTTTTCTACAATTTCCAGTCTAATTTAATTACTTGATATCAATTTATATTTCGTTTCTACCATTCTTTTTATTTTTCAAATAAATCATCGCATCAGCTTTTTAAATTGTCATTGTTATTCATTTTATTGTGACAAGCGGTTCAGCTCCTACCTCCCATAGTGGGCAGGGAGGTACTTGCTGTGTCTTCTATCCCCCTGGATCGGTTTTCCAACATGCTTTCTATCTTTATCTTGGAATGAGATTACTAAGTTTTGTCTTTGCCCTGGTCGGATACGTGGCTGGGAGGAAAACAGTCGAATGTATAGTTATAGTTTTGGGAGATGATATTTTTTTCCCTTGTAAATAATCTCTCTGTTATGTATTATTATTTTTTTCATTTTTAACATATGATTTGTAAACATTTGAGTGTATTCCTCTTAGTTGGGTCTTGTGCTGGTGTCTGGGTAAGACTTTTGGGTGGTCTCAAACTAAGTACTTTGATGGTTTGCTCTTGGAATCTACATATGTTTCCTATTTGAACCAATTCTCCTTTGTTTTACCTTTTCTTGTGTGCTTTAATTGTAATTCTAGAACTTTTTACTATCCCATTTTCCCCCTTTTTACTGGCGCTGGTATAACCTTAATGTGTTGCAAGCGCCGTAAAACCCTTAAAAACGACAAAAACAAACAAGCGGTTATAGGAGACGCCCAACCGGATGCGCCAACTGGTTGCGCAGTTGTGACGCAGGCAGAAAAACAGTAACAAAAGCATGTGTGGGTAACCATCCTCTACCCTCTGTCTCTTTCTTTAAAACTTGTCTGCAAACAATTCACATGTTTGCTGCTATGTTAAATGTAGTTACAGATCAAAGAAAGGAAAATAAACTTCCTTCGAATTACTTAACCTCTATAGACACATGGTCAAAGGCAAAACTTAACCGAAACCAGCAGCTCGGATATTCAGCTGACAGTCATTTCGTCACCCCACTTATCTAAATCTAGTTCTTGGAAAATATTTCATTACAGGCGAGTATTGAATCAGATAGTACGTTTTACTCATTTGTCCAAAAAATCATTATAGCTACCACTTATTCTATCGGATTTAAGATCATCAGCTCTGAGTCACTAGTTTGCTATGGTCACGACATGATCAGTTTGTGGCAAGACAAGGTGTGTAAGTGTGGGTTATGGTGCGCATGTCAACTTTATATTCTTTATTTTTTCTTCTGACAGCTGTAGTTTGTAAAAAGAATTCTCTTTGCTTAAGATGGGCTGTCGACTTCGGCAATAAAAAAAAAAAACACCATTGGGTGATTTCTCTGTGATGACTCGTGAGATGGATCATCTCGTGGCCGTCGTACAGGAGCTTGTGCGCTGCATTGACCCTGAAGGTGATACCAGCCTAGATCCAATCCCGCTGGAACAGCGGAAGATGAGTAGCCAGACCAAGAATGATCCAAACCGGCGTCCAGACAATGTTCATCCTTTTCCTGGACCCACACCTCCAACTCAATGAAAATGAAAAAGGATAAGATATCATGCTGGCTCGGTCGTCGCCCAGTACAAAAGGGACCGTGTGTCAAACGCAGGAAGTTCGATTGGCATGACAAGTGAGCTATACTCCAACGTTGAAAACAATCTCACTATAGGCACTAGCCTTAAGATACTTTCCCTAAATATAGAAGGACTATCAATGGCTAAGTGTGAGTACCTATCGTATGTACTAAAAAAATATGATGTTGACATTGTCCTCCTCCAGAAAACCCATCTCGATGACACTGCCCCTCCCTCAAGATACAACATTCAGGGATACCGTAGGCAATATGGCATCATCACTTATGCCAGAGCAGCAGCCCAAGTCACTGACCTGGGAGGCAGCATAGAAATCAACGGCACACAAAGAATCACTATTAAATGTGTGACACTGAAATTACTAATGTATACAAACCATCAAATCTTAACTGGGCCTCTTACCCTAAAGACCAAGTAAATCACCCATCCATAATCATGGGAGACTTCAACAGCCACCATTCCGAATGGGGTTACAACAAAAATGACACTCCAGGGAATGAGAACTCACAATGGGCAAACCTTAATGACCTAACACATTTACAACCCCAAATAATAATAATAAATGTACATTTATATAGCGCTTATGCCGAAGCTTTGAAGCGCTTCACATTGACCATCAGTAAAAAACATTACACACAGCAGATTCGGACATACGAACAAAAGCTCACACGCATCCAATTACACACACACATCCATACACACACTGTACACAAATATATTACTCACAAACAACACTTGTATATATATATATATATATATATATATATATATATATATATATATATATATATATATATATATATATATATATATATATATATGGCGCTGATATAACCTAAATGTACTGCAAGCTCCGTAAAACCCTTAAAAAACACACACACACACACACATATATATATATTATATATATATATATAAATATATATATATATATATATATATATATATATATATATATATATATAGAATCGTGTTTGATACAAATATGGTACGAAAAGTGCTCGACATGTAGTAATGGAGCGAATTATTATTTAAAATATTTACCACAATGTTTGGGGCAGTCTACATCAATGTTTCAGGCTTAATTTGCCATCTTCAGGACTGAGTTGTTTTGTTGAGTCAACAAAACAACTCAGTCCTGAAGATGGCAAATTAAGCCTGAAACATTGATGTAGACTGCCCCAAACATTGTGGTAAATATTTTAAATAATATATATATATATATATATATATATATATATATATATATATATATATATATATATATATATATATATAATATATATATATTTATGAGTGTTGGTGGGTACTTGTAGGTACGAAAGTGCTCGATAATGGTGGTTAGAGCTAATATATAATGCAAATTTTCACTCACATTTTTGTGGCCGAGACGATGCAAATTTTCACTCACATTTTTGTGGCCGAGACGTCTCGGCCACAAAAATGTGAGTGAAAATTTGCATTATATATATATATATATATATATATATATATATATATATATATATATATATATATATATATATATATGTATATATATATATATATATATATATATATATATATATATATATATATATATATATATATATATATATATATGAAGAGTTTGTTTCCAAAGTGAGACATAAGTCAAATTCCTGTTTTGAGATATTTGACATTTAAATTTTTGACCAGTAGACAACGCAGATTACATAATTTGATTAATTGAAACAGTTATCCTCTTGCTCAACATCAGAACATAATTTTTTTTTTAAATCTATCTTTTTTTAAAATGTACTTTGTTATGATTTATAATTTCACTTTTTCTCCAAAATGAGACATATCCACCCAACAGATTTGTGCCAAAGTGAGACATATCCAATTTTGATCAAAATGGATGTAGTCACTCTCAAGATGTTGGTGTAAGTAAGACAGAAATACAGATTTACACCCAAGCAAAGTATGTGCTATAAGCCTACACACTAATGGCAACTCTCAGTATTCTTGATGCCTTGGGGCAGACACAGAAGTTTCTTCTCTAACCAAAGAATGCAAGCTAAGCTATTTGATCATTAGATGAAATCTACTCTCATGACAGTGGTAAAGCAGCCATAGGAAATATGGGGCAACAAAAAATTGCTTATTGGCAAAAGATAGCGACAAAATATAAATTACTTGTCAGGGCTAAATTGGTCATCCTGGTTTGACACAGCATAGCATAGGTTTTTTTTTCTGGACCCTTGTCAGTCTGGAGTCAGCAAATGGTTAGATGGATCTAATCCAGCAATTTGTACTCTACCATAGACTAGAGTCCTGGCTAAATGATAGCAAGCAATTTATGCTGTTAAGTTCCCTCTACAAGAAAGAGGAGGAAATTGTTTTTGTTTTGGAATGTTTAACAGCGCTTGCAACACTCTTAAGTCCTATAAGCGCCAGGGCTTTGTAATATTCAACAAAAGTCCTATCAAGAGCCAAGAAATGCCACAAAATCGTCTGATATAGCACAGAACAGCAAGATGGTAGTGATAGATCAGGGAGAAAAGGAGGGCCTACCAGTAGCACCCAACCAACTCCCGCAGACTAGTTTCGATAACCAGTTTAAGTACAGTCACTGGATGAAAATTAACCCAAGACCAATCATAAACATACGTATTGTAGTTAATTGTTCCATATTGCTCTAGGAAATTTAACCCACAAACTGTGAACTGTGAGGGCCAATTTCAAGTCGACCTAACGTACGACTGTTGTCAGGATATGACTGTCGGTTCCATCAAGAAATCAGTAACTGCGATGCGACTTGAGTTTCTGGAGAAGCTCAAGTCGCATCGCAGTCACTCTCACAGAAAGCGATGGAAACAGCAGTCATATCCTAACAGTTGCAATGCTTTCTACCCCTTCAGTCATAAGCACCAGGGTACTTGTTAGGTTATGAATGTTTAATGGGTACTGGCTCTTTAGGTCATAAGCGCCAGGGGAAAAAGTAGGTGAATAGTAACACAATTTACTAGAAATAGAAAGACGAAACCTGTGCAAGGCCTCACAAAAGCCCAGACTCCTGGTTATAACTCTGTTGGGAGTCTACCAAAGTAATATAGCCAGCAGTCAATTAAATGCAAAGGAAGTTGATTAAGCTGAAAATACAACATACACTAACAGTAAATCCACTTACACTCCTCTTAATATTAAGATACAGAAGGGTATAAATGAGAACACCAATGGAAGTTTCCTCTTCAGCATAAGCATTCTCTATTGCATAATGCAGTCACAAGACAATGTGCATGAAAAGAAAACAAAAATAACTCAAAAATATATTTTATAAATTTAATGACATCAAAACATTTGAAACAGATAAAAAACATGTCAAAGTCCACATCAACTACATGATGGGGAAAATCAAACCAAAGTAAAAAAAATAATCCTACTGAAAATTAAAAATGATACAATATCAAACGTGTGGTACTTGCAAAAAATACGGGACTCACTCTTCTCAACAACCCCCTGACATCCCCCCCCCCCCCCCCCCCCCCACCCATAAAAAAAAATGTTAAGCAGAAAACATGACTACACATCCAAACCACTTTTTAAAATAGAAAAGAGCCAAAAAATCCCTGCCTTCATGCAAATAAGGAGAAAAGCAGTTCCATTGCCAGTAAGCTGAATTAAAACTGGGGTGTATCAAAAGCTCAGCTTAAAGTTAAATAAGCAACAAAAAAATGTATGAATTCTAAGTCCAACAGTAAATAGACAATTTATGAAAGATGCGAAACTTTAGGGAATAAAAACTGATTGAAAAAAAAATACTATGCTAAATACCCCCCCCCCCCCCCCCCAAAAAAAAAAAAAAAAAACTCTAGAAAACAAAACTGATGGATTAATTAAATTTAAAAGAATAGCCTGGTGTCAACAGCAATTAAAAAAAGGGAACGTAATTCAAAACCCAAAATTTTCGTGCTGATAAATTCACGTGTTGTTGAGGATAGCTAACTCTCAACATGCGCATGTGAGACTTTGGGTGTCGAATAACCTGGTGAAAAGATACACCTGAGTTTCGGGTGTCGAATAGCAATCCATTAAAAAAAAAAGACCTTCTGTCAATCCACAGAGAGGGACATAATCACAAGATTTAAGTATGTAGTCAGACAGGTAGGCATTAAATGTATGAAATATGACAAAAATACCCAAAGGAAAACTTAAGCCAACCAAAACTGATTGAATAATTAAATGGTCTGGTGTAAACAGCCATTAAAAAAAACACCATACAGGACACAAAGCATAAGACTCATAAAAACAATGGATATGGAAAAGGGAATAAAAAATTATATAAACACAGTAAATCTAATCTTCATCAGATTCTGGATCCTCTGTAACAGAAGTTGATAGGAGCCAACTATCATACTGTGCCCTGACATCATTACTGACACCAAGACTGTCCAATAAATTGCAAACGTCCGTCTTCTTTTCTTCTTCACACAAGAAATATCTCCAATCACCTCAGGGACAAAGTCAACCCAACGCTTCCCCTTCTTCAGAATCGAATGTTCACAAAATGGTCCCTCATACACTGACTTAAAGCCAACTTTATCATTGTTAAATTGTAACACCCTGGCATCACTCACTCTGAAGCCCTTTTGAGTCTTTAAAAACGACGCCACTTCTTTTTTATAGTCCTTCACAAACCAATCCTTTCCATACTGAAAAACAGTGCCATGTCTTTTTAAGATGTCAATGTATTCGGATGGCAGCAAAATAAGAGCTTTTTTCCTGATGTCCTGCTCAATACGTCCGAATACCCTGTCAGCTGGCAGATAACTGTGGCCACGAATTGGAAAAAAATATTGAATAGAACTATTTGGAATATGTCGTTTCCTGAATGAGTGCAGCAGCGACACCATACTGAAATTTTTGTTTTGTCCAAAACACGAGTCAGAAAATAATCTGACTTTCCTGCCCTGAAAGCTTTCACCGAAACCAGTTAAAGCATGCTCAACTGCGGATGCAATGACATTTGAGTCTTTTTTATTCTGTGTCTCCATCCACGTATAAAGGAAAACATTCCTTAATGGAACAGACTGTCCTCGTCCTTCATGACGCACGACAGCAAAAACATACATATATAGCTGACGTGAATAATACGCCTGTCCAATCGAAGTTTTAGGGAGAACAAGGTTCTCCATTACATCAAAACATAGTGTTAATGAATCGTCAACGTTGTCCATTAAGTCATAAAATTTCCTGGCACGTCGCCTATGAAGCAAAAAAGCGACTGCCTTTGCTCGCTTTTGTGCTTCAGGTAAATCTTGGCGCAACTGAATCCGGAATCGCAGACAATCACTGCATATATCCTTGGCCGGGTGCCCAAAAGCCAGATTGAATCGATGCAAAAATATTGAATAATATAAGGCATAGGAAGCCTGTCGATGATTCTGCTCATTAAAGAGTTGGCGCATCTTGGCAACATTCATGTCACTGGGTAGATACTTCCGTCCAGGAGCTCCACGACGTGCATAATGGCTGGCTCTGCACGTGAATGTTTCAATATGAGAAACGATTGACTCTTTAAACTCAACCATCTCTGGGGTTTGTCTGCTGCCACCGCGACGCTCTTTTCTCGGTGCGCCTTCCTTAAGGAAATTATTTGCAAGACGACTGAGACGATCCTTCTTGACATCTGTAAGGATATAAAAAATAGAGGAAAGATGTTACATTGAGATAAAGGGGTATATGAAGAAAGTATCAAGCAAGAGAAATTATAATGTTATAGATGCCTACACACACAAGCTTCAATCCCCCACAACTTTTCCTTAGACACGAATAATAAAATCAAAATTCAAAACAGAAAAAGCATTTTAAAAATCTAGCTTGTGAGAACAAAAAAAAGTAAACAATAAAAAAAAAGACAATAACAAACGACTAAAACCACAGATAGGTAGTAAACCAATGAACTATGAGATGATGGATTGCGCCACGGGGCTGCAGAAACTTAAGTGAAAATTAAATTAGGTACTCATTTACTGTAAAGACACCCTCCCCCCCCCCCCCCCCCCCCCAAGCAGCCTCCTTAAGCTGTATGCCAATTGTGAAGGGAATTTTAATTAAGTTAAGGATAAGCTATTGTGTCCCCTCAAATCTTCATGCAATATGGCACACATGCTACCTTCCTTAAATGTGTGTCTATCTTTATACTTTATTATGAAAAAAAATGGCGACTTTTAGAAAAATAAACAATTTTTTACTTCACAATGACCTCTCAAAAGCTTTTTTAATAGCTTTGTCAATGCTCTTAAATCATAGAGCTGTGAGCGCTTATTTCATTCTGACTACAATCTCAACGTTAGTCACAATACGACTGTAGTTTCCATCGCTTTCTGCATAGTGTTGCGGTCTCTGATCGTCGCTCCACGATTTTATTTCTGGTTGTCTCTCCTCGACATCATTTCTTTAATTTATTAGCAAAACGTGCTGTTTAATTTTTGTCCGCAATTTGTAACAAATTTTTAACAAGTAATCCTAAATTTGTTACCAGTTATTACCTTGAAAACTGTAGCATCATGAAAACATTAAGACTATTACTATTAGCACTTCATTTTTGTTAACAAAATCTTTATCTACTACTATTACTATTATGAACATGATTCTTCTTCATATCAGTGGTCCAAACTACACAAGGTGAGATATAAAAATAAATATTCATTCATGCCACGTGGTGTGAATGTCCACTCACAACAGCAATAAAAAGTATACCCCCCCCCCCCCCCCATACCATGAAATGATTTTTATGGTATTTTATAGATAGAATGCGCTTGGCCAAGGAGTTCACAACATTGCCATCCGGAAGTATAACGGACCAACACACAAACTCTGTGTAACCATGAACTTTTATAGTCTGGTTAATACAGTTTAGTGAGAACAACTCACAAACGCGGATGGCAAAAACAATAACAAAGGCCCGAGTGACGTCATCTGCATACTATCTATAAACAATGCACTCATCTCGATGGCAGGACTTAGTACTCACCTTCCTACATTACATGGCTTTACTCTATGTTCATTATAAATAATGAAGACGTTACCATGTCCTAAGCTCTATTTAATTTTCTTTCTACTTTCACTTTAACTTAGACTAAGTCTAAGTGATCAATACGAAAATAACGTAATCATTATCATAACATAAATAGTGATGCACTAGGCAATAAATCAGCAAAAAGAATAATTAAAACAGTGGAACAGAAGAAAGAGTGGGCACTAGATCCAAGTTGAGTGAGAACAAAGAAAAATAGGTTAGAGTTGAGTTAGAGTGTTTGATGTTGGATACGGATCAAAGTCAAAGTAAGATAACTGAATGAGAGAGCCTTTGCAATTCGATAATATTATAATAAAAAAGGAAATGACAACTTACTGAGGATGGACATGAAGGATGCTTTGCATACAGGCAATCTCCCGCTTGTTGAGGTGACCACATTGTATTTGATGGTAACATCACGGCCTCTTTTCCTCTCTGTTTCATCGATCCTGGCCCTTGAAGGAGCTGACACGTCCATCAAGGATATCAACATGCTGTTTTGGTCAGCATGGCTGCTCTGGGAGCAAAATGTCTCGAACATTTGGACGAGTGACTCTGGCTTCAGCTGATCTGCACAACACAAAGGAGTTGAAACGTGGTTGCAAGAAACAGTCGGAATGTAGCCTCCATTGGCCCGTCTCATCTTGCCTACTGTCTTGTATGCCCTAGCTGTTTCTTTCCTTTTCCTCCCTCGGTCTGTCCGCTGTGCAGTTTCGTTTATGTTATCAAAAACTTCCATTGTCTCTCAAAATTGAATAGTCGAAGTTAGGAGCGGTTAAAAATGTATGTTAATGGTGTTAGCGGTACGAAGTTGAACGAGTGAATGGTTATCTACGGTCTACGCCAATGGGCGCATCCATGATACCAGTTCCGAGCCAAAAACATAACGAATTACGACTGGTCAATATTAACACCATTCACGGTCTTTGATTGGCTCTGGTTATGTCTCATTTTGGAATAAAACATTGCAGTCCTATATCTCGTTTTGGAAAAAAAGTAGAATTAAATACACGTTTAATTAAAGTTATGTCGCGATTTGGACGGAAATATTTTTGAAAGGGCAAAGCTTTATCACCCATGAAGTGAATCTGAGCCGCTTCTCTCAATCCCTGAAAATGGCGTATGTCGCATTTTGGAAAAAAACTCTTCATATATATATATATATATATAATAGATGTCATGCTTTGAACGTTTAATGTTTTTTTTTTTTTCTTTTCTTTCTGTTGTTGTTTGATTTTTTTAATTGAATACAAATCAGCATTGTATTGTCCTTATTGATTTTACCTTTGATCAAAAGGCAAAGTCGAATTTTGTTACTTCATTTATTTTAAAACAGTTGAGCACACAGATTACCAGCTGATATGTCTAAAAATGAATACGATTGTTCTGATCGTAAAAGTTAACCTATTAACTTTCTACCTCCAGTAAAACATGCTTTTAAAAATTTGGCCAGAAAACTCTTCCTTCACATATTCATCGATTTAAAGGACCCATGTGAGGTCCCAGGTCTGAGAGTTTTTGCCAAAAGAATTCATTTAAATCGATCGATATTTGAAGGACCACTTTTCTGGTCAAATTTTTGAATTCATGGTTTTTTCAGAGTTTTACTGGTTAACACAATGAATATTAAAGGAGAAAAAAAGATGTCTTATCAGTAGATGTATACACCATCATATCGTGTCCCTATCATAGCATATTACTATACACATAATGCTACTCACAAGATTAATGCATGGCATAGAACGAAATCCACCAAGACATTCCTGGGGTCGACAAAATAAAATTACTTCTGACCACTATATTATTATACTATAACAGCGCAGTATCCACTAAGCACGCTCTAAGGGCTTTATAATGGGTCCCTTGCCAACAGCAACAAGGAGGACGATATATAAATATAACGCCGGTTAGGCATTAATACAATTATTTCGGACAGAAACAACGTTGTTAAGAGCCATGTACTCATTGTACACCTGAGTACGGTGAGAGAATGTGAGTAGAGAGCTTTTCTAAGGATTCAACTATACGCAGCTCAGAGTAGGAATCGAGCCCTGTGCCTTCCAATCTGAAGACCACCAAGCCAACCATCCAAAACTAATAATGATAGGACCACACAACAATAACAGTGAGATGATTAAAAATGGAATAAAATATCTCTTTAAAAGGGTACTATACATTTGACAGTCTCCCTCCCAGCTAAAGATTTCGGACATAACCAGGGAAAAAACACCAAGCAATCTCAATCCAGAAAAAGGGTTTCATGGCGCTTGCAAAACATTTAGGTTATATCAGCGCCAGTAATAAAAAAAAAAGGAAAGAAATGGGATAGTGAAAAAATTAAAGTATCCAAGAAATTCCAAAAGCATACCATCAATGTACCTAAAAGTCTCATTCAAATGTTTAAAAGATATTTTCAACACAAAAATGTAACGATCAGTCCATAAAAGAGAGGATTTACAATGAAAATCCTTGCATACTTTTGACTATTTCCCTCTCAGCCAAGGATTCCGGAGAGGATCAGGACAGAACCAAGTAAACCCATTCCAAGACAAAGGCAAGGACAGAAAGCAACTCATAAAACATATGTATAGGGATAGAAGACACAGCAAGTGACCTGTTCACCATGAGAGAGCAACATGGAAAGGGAAAGAGATAAGAGATAAAAGACACAGTGAGTGACCGCTCTTTCCACCATGGGAGGTCAGAAGACCCCATCCGGGGAAAAATAAAGAAATAGGAAAGATGAGAACGGACGTGGAACACAATAGTCAGCTGAAGAAGCACAATTCTCCTCCCCCCCCCCCCCCCCCCCCCCCCTTCCCCATCCTAAAGAATTCAAGAATGAAAAATTGAACACGTGAATCTTTAAATTCAAATCTACGAAAACAATGTTGAGTTCTCAATTTTAATACAGCATCCATACTCATGTACATCAATAGTATAAAAAAATGGCAACAATAAACGAAGGCAAATTAAAAAGTTGACAAAGGTTCCTCAAGACGACTTTTAAATTTCAACGCTGGTATGGAGAAATGTATTAAGATCAAATATAGGATCCCTTTGAATCCATAAAATCTCAATAGAGAGTGGTTTGTAATAAGATTGACATATCAAAATATTGGAAACCAGTACTTAGTTTGATTTCCTCTCTTTTTAATTTTGTCTTCAGAGGTTAGGTGAGAAATACGTATTCAATTTTAGTTGAATAAAAATGTATTTATACCCCAGTGCTTCAGCCAAGAAAATATTCAACTTTTAATTCATACATGTTTGGTAATAATTGTTTTTTGTTCATTTATTATTTACGGCATCAAAATTTTTATATCTATTAATGTTTTGAGTTGACAAGTCACCGATTTGTGTCATAACATGACCAAAAAAAAAAAAAAAGAATTTAAATACAGATATAATGTTGAAAAGTTACAACATATTCATAGTCGACAACTCAGAGTCCAGTAGCTGCATTTAGCTAGAGCTTCAGATTCAATAATTGTTTTTTGATTTTAAGGGTTGTACGGCGCTTGCAACAGATTCAATAAAGATCCGGATAAGAATCCTCATTTTGCTATTATTTAAAAAGCC
>NC_088360.1:61685951-61690951 GCF_034508935.2 Berghia stephanieae | reverse complement strand
ATATATATATATATATATATGAGTGTTGGTAAGTACTTGTAGGTACGAAAGTGCTCGATAATGGTGGTTAGAGCTAATATATAATGCAAATTTTCACTCACATTTTTGTGGCCGAGACGATGCAAATTTTCACTCACATTTTTGTGGCCGAGACGTCTCGGCCACAAAAATGTGAGTGAAAATTTGCATTATATATATATATATATATATATATATATATATATATATATATATATATATTATATATATATATATATATATTATAGTATATATATATATATATATATATATATATATATATATATATATATATATATATATAATAGATGTCATGCTTTGAACGTTTAATGTTTGTTTTTTTTTCTTTTCTTTCTGTTGTTATTTGATTTTTTAAATTGAATACAAATCAGCATTGTATTGTCCTTATTGATTTTACCTTTGATCAAAAGGCAAAGTCGAATTTTGTTACTTCATTTATTTTAAAACAGTTGAGCACACAGATTACCAGCTGATATGTCTAAAAATGAATACGATTGTTCTGATCGTAAAAGTTACATTTTGCTCGTTGAACTGATGGTGCCTATGGTATTATGTTAACCTATTAACTTTCTACCTCTAGTAAAACATGCTTTTAAAAATTTGGCCAGAAAACTCTTCCTTCACATATTCATCGATTTAAAGGACCCATGTGAGGTCCCAGGTTTGAGAGTTTTTGCCAAAAGAATTCATTTAAATCGATCGATATTTGAAGGACCACTTTTCTGGTCAAATTTTTGAATTCATGGTTTTTTCAGAGTTTTACTGGTTAACACAATGAATATTAAAGGAGAAAAAAAGATGTCTTATCAGTAGATGTATACACCATCATATCGTGTCCCTATCATAGCATATTACTATACACATAATGCTACTCACAAGATTAATGCATGGCATAGAACGAAATCCACCAAGACATTCCTGGGGTCGACAAAATAAAATTACTTCTGACCACTATATTATACTATAACAGCGCAGTATCCACTAAGCACGCTCTTTATAATGGGTCCCATGCCAACAGCAACAAGGAGGACGATATATAAATATAACGCCGGTTAGGCATTAATACAATTATATCGGACAGAAACAACGTTGTTAAGAGCCATGTACTCATTGTACACCTGAGTACGGTGAGAGAATGTGAGTAGAGAGCTTTTCTAAGGATTCAACTATACGCAGCTCAGAGTAGGAATCGAGCCCTGTGCCTTCCAATCTGAAGACCACCAAGCCAACCATCCAAAACTAATAATGATAGGACCACACAACAATAACAGTGAGATGATTAAAAATGGAATAAAATATCTCTTTAAAAGGGTACTATACATTTGACAGTCTCCCTCCCAGCTAAAGATTTCGGACATAACCAGGGAAAAAACACCAAGCAATCTCAATCCAGAAAAAGGGTTTCATGGCGCTTGCAAAACATTTAGGTTATATCAGCGCCAGTAATAAAAAAAAGGAAAGAAATGGGATAGTGAAAAAATTAAAGTATCCAAGAAATTCCAAAAGCATACCATCAATGTACCTAAAAGTCTCATTCAAATGTTTAAAAGATATTTTCAACACAAAAATGTAACGATCAGTCCATAAAAGAGAGGATTTACAATGAAAATCCTTGCATACTTTTGACTATTTCCCTCTCAGCCAAGGATTCCGGAGAGGATCAGGACAGAACCAAGTAAACCCATTCCAAGACAAAGGCAAGGACAGAAAGCAACTCATAAAACATATGTATAGGGGATAGAAGACACAGCAAGTGACCTGTTCACCATGAGAGAGCAACATGGAAAGGGAAAGAGATAAGAGATAAAAGACACAGTGAGTGACCGCTCTTTCCACCATGGGAGGTCAGAAGACCCCATCCGGGGAAAAATAAAGAAATAGGAAAGATGAGAACGGACGTGGAACACAATAGTCAGCTGAAGAAGCACAATTCCTCCCCCCCCCCCCCCCCCCCCCCCCCCCCCCCCCCCTTCCCCATCCTAAAGAATTCAAGAATGAAAAATTGAACACGTGAATCTTTAAATTCAAATCTACGAAAACAATGTTGAGTTCTCAATTTTAATACAGCATCCATACTCATGTACATCAATAGTATAAAAAAATGGCAACAATAAACGAAGGCAAATTAAAAAGTTGACAAAGGTTCCTCAAGACGACTTTTAAATTTCAACGCTGGTATGGAGAAATGTATTAAGATCAAATATAGGATCCCTTTGAATCCATAAAATCTCAATAGAGAGTGGTTTGTAATAAGATTGACATATCAAAATATTGGAAACCAGTACTTAGTTTGATTTCCTCTCTTTTTAATTTTGTCTTCAGAGGTTAGGTGAGAAATACGTATTCAATTTTAGTTGAATAAAAATGTATTTATACCCCAGTGCTTCAGCCAAGAAAATATTCAACTTTTAATTCATACATGTTTGGTAATAATTGTTTTTTGTTCATTTATTATTTACGGCATCAAATTTTTATATCTATTAATGTTTTGAGTTGACAAGTCACCGATTTGTGTCATAACATGACCAAAAAAAAAAAAAAAGAATTTAAATACAGATATAATGTTGAAAAGTTACAACATATTCATAGTCGACAACTCAGAGTCCAGTAGCTGCATTTAGCTAGAGCTTCAGATTCAATAATTGTTTTTTGATTTTAAGGGTTGTACGGCGCTTGCAACAGATTCAATAAAGATCCGGATAAGAATCCTCATTTTGCTATTATTTAAAAAGCCATACCTATGTTTATAAAGCCATAAGTGGGTAGCTAAGTCATATTCAAATTGGCAAAAAGTACATTGTAATTTGATCCACACATAGCAAGCAAACTATTCTCACCAAAATACAGGAAAACCTGCAGAAACGGGGAATTAATTTGGATTCCAAAGGCGATTCACGTTTCAAATTAGGGAATAAATTAAAATTGAGTTCTTTTACTTCAGGAAGTGATGTTGAATTTGATTTAAACTGATTTATGTAATAATCTGATAATTGAATTTATTCACAAGTGATACAAAATTATGGCGAAAGAAAGATCTTTCTTTTGTTTGTGGGAGTTAAGCTCTAAAAAAATCAATGAGATAACATATTTGTCACAAACACAATTAGACGTCTATAAACACATATTTACATATCACGAATTAAAATTTTATGTAAGAGTGAGGCAGTTATTCTATAAGTTCTATGTGTAATAACCATTTAGATGGTGCAAAAAAATATAACAAAAGACAGAAAAAGAAATGTTCGAAATATTCACAGTGGTGATTTCTTAAAAATATGCCTAACATAATGCCACATCTAACTGCAGTATAATTTCAATTTTCAAAAATACAATATATGACTAGAGCAATATTTGCAATATTCAAAATGTTAATGTCTAAACTAAAGAAGAAGAACAAGATCAAGAAGTAAAAGAAGAAGAATAACAAAAACAAGAAGAACAAGAACAAGAACAAGAAGAGGAAGAAGGGGATTGAGAAGGAGAAGAAGAAGATGAAGAAAAATAAAAATGAAGATGAATAAGAAGAAGAAGAAGAAGAAGAAGAAGAAGAAGAAGAAGAAGAAGAAGAAGAAGAAGAAGAAGAAGAAGAAGAAGAAGAAGAAGAAGAAGAAGAAGAAGAAGAAGAAGAAGAAGAAGAAGAAGAAGAAGAAGAAGAAGAAGAAGAAGAAGAAGAAGAAGAAGAAGAAGAAGAAGAAGAAGAAGAAGAAGAAGAAGAAGAAGAAGAAGAATAAGATGAGGGATGGGGAGGAGGAGAAGGATGGGACGAGGAAGAGATGGGGAAGGATGAAAAAGAAGAATAAAAATAAAGTAGAAGTTGGAGAAGAAGGGAGGAGGAGAAGCATGGGAAGAGGAAGAGAAGGGGGAAAAATGGGAAAAGGAGAATAAAAATGAAGAAGAAGAAGAAGAATGGGATGGAGAAGGAGAAGAAGAAGAAGAAGGTGAAAGAGAAGCAGAAGAAAAAGAAGAAGAGGAAAAAGAAGAAGAATAAGATGAGGGAGGGGGGGGGGAGGAGAAGGATGGGAAGAGGAAGAGATGGGGAAGAATGTAAAAGAAGATTAAAAATAAAGAAAAAGAAGAAGAAAAGAAGAAGAAGAAGAAGAAGAAGAAGAAGAAGAAGAAGAAGAAGAAGAAGAAGAAAGAAGAAGAAGAAGAAGAAGAAGAAGAAGAAGAAGAAGAAGAAGAAGAAAAGAAGAGAAGAAGAGAAGAAGAAGAAGAAGAAGAAGAAGAAGAAGAAGAAGAAGAAGAAAAGTAGAAGAAGTAGAAGAAGAAGAAGTAGAAGAAGTAGAAGAAGAAGAAGTAGAAGAAGTAGAAGAAGAAGTAGAAGAAGAAGAAGAAGAAAAAGAAGAAGAAGAAGTAGAAGAAGAAGAAGAAGAAGAAGAAGAAAGAAGAAGAAGAAGAGAAGAAGAAGAAGAAGAAAAGAAGAAGAAGAAGAGAAGAAGAAGATGAAGAAGATGAAGAAGAAGAAGAAGAAAAAGAAGAAGAAGAAAGAAGAAGAAGAAGAAGAAGAAGGAAAGAAGAAGAGGAGAAAAGAAAGAAAGAGAAAGAAAGAAAAAGAAAGAAGAAGAAGAAGAAAGAAGAAGAGAAGAAAGAAAGGAAAAAAAAAAGGGGAAAAAGAAAAAGAAGAAGGAAGAAAAAAAAGAAAAAAAAGAAAGAAGAAAAAGAAAAGGAAAAAAAGAAAAAGGAGAAAAGAAAGAGAAAGGAAAGAAAAAAGAAAAAAAGGAAAAGAAAGAAAAAAAAAAAGAAGAAAAAAAAAAAAGAGAAGAAAGAATTAATGAAGAAAGGTAAAAAAAAAAGAAGAAAGAGAAAAAGAGGAAAAAGGAGAAAAAAAAAGGGAAAAAAGAAAAAAAAAAAAAAAACAAGAAAAAAAAGAAGGGAAAAAAAAAAAAAAAAAAAAAAGGGAAAGAAAAAGGAAAGGGAAAGGAAAAAAAAAAGAATAAAAAGAAAAAAAGAAGAAAAAAAAA
>NC_088360.1:61672501-61685851 GCF_034508935.2 Berghia stephanieae | reverse complement strand
TAATTTTAAAATGAAAAAAAATCAAAAAGTCTTCCTACCGCCCATTCCAATCTATAAACCTAATTTAAAAACCCCCCCAAATTTTTCTATTTTCAAAGGGTAATCAAAAATTTCCTTTTCCTTTAAAAAAAAAGTTTGTAAAAATTTTTTTTTTGGTTTCTCCCCTTTCACTTCAATACAATAATTTTTTTTATAAAATCCCAATGCAATTTCCTATTCTAAATTTCGAAACGACATTTATAAAAATATAAAAAGTGGTTTTATAAAGACTTAAAATTCATATATTATTCCCATCATTTGTTGCAGGGCTTACACAATTATCAAATTAAAAAAAATTCAATGTAATCAAAAGTAACTCCCACATCCTTTTCATAAGGCACAACGAAAGTAGATTTGACATAGAAGTATCGGTAAAATAATTATGACATGGATTATTTTTTCCTATATGTAATACTTTACATTTCGAAACATTAAAATCCAAATGCCATGTTGTAGACCATTTGAAAAGTGAAAATATATCATTTTGTAGATTAACTGACCAATTGATAATGATGATAATTTTTGGTGTCGAATTGCCACAATCGTAACAAATTGAAAACGAAATGAATATGTTTATGTTGTGTATATCGCACGTGTGAAAGAAAGAGAGGAAGAGAGAGAGAGAGAGAGAGAGAGAGAGAGAGAGAGAGAGAGAGAGAATGTGAGAGAGAGAGAGAGAGAGAAAATAAGTAGGAGTGAAATATCGTTCAATGTTACAGTTATCGTTTAACGTTATAACAAGTGTAACTAAATGACAAATTGCCATATTTATGGACAATAAAGATCTATTATTATTATTATTATTATTATTATTATTATTATTATTTTTATTATTATTATTATTATTATTATTATTATTATTATTATTATTATTATTGTTATTATTATTATTATTCTTAATTTTATTATTATTATTATTATTATTATTATTATTATTATTATTATTATTATTATTATTATTATTATTATTATTATTATTATTATTATTATTATTATTATTATTTTTACCATCCACGATTATGCGTAATTCTCACTAAACGGTATTAACCAGACTATACACTTTAAGGTTACACATAGTTTTGTGTGTTGGTCCGTTATACTTCCGGATGGCAATCTTGTGAGTTTCTTAGCCAAGCGCATACTATCTATAATGGAATGGCTTTTCCCCCCGTGCCCATTCGGTTCTATCTTACCATGGACTATACAATGTTGGTTGTGGATATAATATTTCACTTGAGTAACAAAATCAAAAGTTGAGTCTTATTCTTGCTGAAGATTTGCAAGTTTGTCCTGATTAAGACTTACTTTGTCTTGGGTGCTCTAATTGTAGTTCCAGAACTTTTTACTATCCCATTTTCTTCCTTTTTACTGGCGCTGATATGACATTAATGTGTTGCAAGCGCCGTAAAACCCTTAAAAACAAAACAAACCAAGTCCATTCAGTGGTATACAACAACAACAAATCAACTCCTCTGCCTGGTCCCTTCTATCTCTGTTCTTAACCTGGGTCGTCAGGCTTCTAAAGGGGTCGGGGACTGCAAAAACAATGGCGCACGGAGCAACTGGGAAATTTTTTGCCGTGTTTGAGCCCAGGTTATTTCCCTAAGCGCCCCCTTCGGAGGATGAGTTAGTAAATGCATTGCTCGGCCACTTCACTCTACGCAAACTGGGATAAGTTTCGACACTATGGCCATGAAGCTCTTAAGGACTTACTTTGTTTTAGTAAATTTGGTAGTGGCTCACTTGAAAATGCACTCTTAGGTATACACATATATAAACATATACCGGGCTCCCTAAAAGAGGTTTTTAATGTGGTCTCCCTAAAAACATGTTTTTAACCAAATGTCTCCTTAAAGCAGCAGAAACACTTAGTAAAACAATAGGGGGACCGAGTAATTTTCTATATACCATTGTGATCATCAAGCATCAGAATTATGTTCATAAATCATTGTAGGGCACCAAACTATACTCATCTGAACAAAGATTGAACAGTTTAATCAATTTGAACAAGACATATGCTTGGTCCTCCAATTGGGGCATTTCACAGTGGTCACATAAACAGTGGATTGATACTTATATATATATATATATATATATATATATATATATATATATAATATATATATATATATATATATATATATATATATATATCCTTTCTTTAAAAAATATAGCATTGTGGAGAACATTGTGCTTATTTGAGTCAATAAAAAAAATGATACGGCGCACAACTCTACTGAAAGATTTGAAAATTAGAAATATATTTTTTACAGATAGATAAACAGGTAACTTGATTTCCTTTTATAATTTAAAGTCAGTTTGAAAGTTCGTTGAGTCAAACAGATATCATAAAATATGTACCGACAACACTAACACTCCCCAAATCAACTAATTTTCACACTGTAAAAAGTTGTCAGTTTGCGTCATCTATTTATGACATCAAGTATTATTATAACTTCCGTTGTGTTGTTGATTTAGCGGTGATCAGTGTTGTTATGTAGTATGTTCTAATTGCGTGTATGTTTGTGTGTGTGTTGTGTGTGGTGTATACATGTGTGTGTTGGCATTTTTCAACAAATCGTGGCATTCACAGTGATATTATTCACTTGATCACATGAAGGTATTCGGATTTACACAAATTTTAAACAAGTTTCACTGATTAACAACGTCAACTAATATTACTGTTGATATTACGGTCGTTTTTATGCCATCGATGTGATAATTCCTGGGAAATATTTAGTTAAACGTTGTCGGCAAACTGTCAATTGTATCTGTCTAGCTTCTAGCCCGAACAAACTTAATATTTCTCGCGTCTGCTTCAGATTTTCATTTGACATCACATAAGTTAGGTAAAGGGGAGACATTCCGAAAGCTCCTACATCCCCAGTATTCTTTCAATTTGTATTTTCAACGTTGATCTTCTGTCAGGCGTTTATTTATTCAATTTGTCATCATATAGATTTGTGAAGATTTTTTTTCTATTAGGGTTAGTCATAAGTCTTAGTAAAGGTGCTAGGGGGGAGACATTCCGAAAGCTCCTACATCTTTCAATTTGTATTTTCACCGTAGATCTTTTGTCAGGCGTTTATTTATTCAATTTGTCATCATATAGAAGCATTTTAAAAACTCTAGAACAAACCTTGATAGATTTGTGAAAGTTTAAAATGTCCTAATTTGACCATTGTTTTGATTCTCGGCCGCCATTTTAATTTGTGAATTATTGAAAGGTAGTGCAAAGCAGTCCGAGGGTTGTTTTTTTCTATTAGGGTTAGTCATAATGCTAGGGTGTTTATTTTCCTATTAGGGTTAGTTAAAGTTGTTTCCCTTTGTAGCAGCTTTCGGAAGGCCTCACAAGTCAAGCATGGTAAAGACTTGTGACTTATTGATATTGATATCTACTGACTGATAAACTAAAATCGTGCCGAATAAAGCATGGCAGCGACAACAAGCACATCGATTAAAGGGTGCATCTAATCGTAATCAAGCTAATCAAGAAAATGATTCAGGCAATATCGAATGAAAATAGTTCTTTCCCCGCGAAATTGCGGGCTTTTTACTAGTATATATATATATTATATATATATATATATATATATATTATATATATATATATATATATATATATATATATATTTATCATCATTATCATCATCATCATCATCATCATCATCATGGAGTGCCATATCTGAAGCAGACGTCGGAGGTCATCTTCCGCCAAGCTGATCTATCTCTTGCCAATTCTATTAAAGCAGCGCCACCTTTCTCAGCTTCATCTGTCCAAGTTCTTATCCCTTTCAAATAAGTTATTCTTTGTCTTCCTCTTATTCTTTTTCCATTCATCTTTCCAGTCAAGGCGAGTACTTCCAAACCAGGGTGGCGGATAATGTGTCCTAAAAATTCCATTTGGCGTTTGATGATTTTTTGTTATCAGTGATCTTTTTCTGTTTGCCATTTCTAAAATTTCTTCACTTCTTTTCCTTTACAACCATGACACCCTCATCATTCTTCTGTAAAACCACATTTCCGCTGCCTCCAGTCTTTTAACCATGGTCTTGTTTATGGTCCAGCTCTCACAACCATAATATAGCAGCACAGACAGTACATAGCAATCCAGGACTTTGATTTTTGTTTTCATGTTAATATTCCTGTTTTTCATAATTGTATGCAGCTGGTTGAATGCATTCTTCGCCATACCTATTCTTTTCTTTATTTCACAATCTGATTTTCCATTGGATGTTACATTGAAGCCTAAATATTTGAAACATTCAACTTGTTGTATTGTTTGCCCTCTGCTTGTTATTACACAGGCTGGTGGGTTATTATTTTTAGATACCGTCATACATTCTGTTTTAGATATATTCAGTTCCGGTCCCATATTTTCACTACTCCTGACTACAACATCCAGTAATTCTTGTAGTTCATGTTCAGATTCTGCCAGTAGAACCGTATCATCTGCATACCTCAGATTTGTAACATTCTTTCCTCCAATACACACCCCCTTCTTATGTTCGATATCTCTTAATATCATTTCACTATAGAGGTTGAATAAATCTGGAGACAAAGCACACCCCTGCCTAACTCCTCTTCTTATAGGTGTAAAAGTGCTTAGCTCGTTGTCAACACGCATTGCTGCTTCTTGTTCCCAGTACAAATTCCGTAATATTCTTAAATCTTTACCATCAATGTCCAAGGATGATAGAATTTTGAATAGTTTTTCGTGTTGTACTTTATCAAAGGCTTTTGAATAGTCGATGAAACACATATACCGATCTTTATTTACTTCAATACATCTTTCCATCAGCATTGATAATGTGAATATTCCATTTCTGGTACCCTTGTCCTCAACAAAACCAAATTGCATCTCCCCAATTTCAGGTCGTATTTTATTTCTTATTCTTAGTAAAATTATCTTCAAAAGAATTTTTGTGAGGTGGTTCATTAGGCTAATAGTTCTGTGTTGTTCACAATCAACTGCCCTGGCTTTTTTGGTAATGCTATAAAAATGGATCGTTTCATATCAGTTGGCATTTTTCCTGTGTCATACACTTGATTTAGAAGGTTTGTGAAACCACATTTCCACTGCCTCCAGTCTTTTAACCATAGTCTTGTTTATGGTCCAGCTCTCACAACCATAATATAGCAGCACAGACAGTACATAGCAATCCAGGACTTTGATTTTTTATTTTCATGTTAATATTCCTGTTTTTCATAATTGTATGCAGCTGGTTGAATGCATTCTTCGCCATACCTATTCTTTTCTTTATTTCACAATCTGATTTTCCATTGGATGTTACATTGAAGCCTTTTTTTTTGTAGCCATTTTTGGTAATGCTATATAAATGGATCGTTTCATATCAGTTGGCATTTTTCCTGTGTCATACACTTCATTTAGAAGGTTTGTAATGAATTCAATCCCCCATTCACCCAGGCCAGTCAAGGCTTCAATTGTTATGGCATCAGGTCCTGCAGCTTTTCCATTTTTCATGCTTTTCATGACGTTCCTAACTTCATCTTTCATTATATAAGGCCCTTCCAGTTCTTTTATCATAGGCATTTCTCCTCGATTATCAAAAAAAAAGTTCTTCAATATATTCTGACCATCTGTTTAGAATGCAGTCTTTGTCCATGATGGTGTTTCCACGCTTGTCTTTGATACATCTACTTTTAGCACCTGATTTAGTTTTGTTTGTCACTTCTTTGATTTTCTGATGGAAGAATTTGCCATTTTTCTCTTTGCAGGACATTATATAGTGACATTGTTCATTTATCCAGTCTTCTTTAGCTTCGTTGCATTTTCTTTTTATCTGCCTGTTCAGAGTCTTGTATTTTTCTTCCTGATTTTTGGCCTTTCTTCTCTCATTCATTAGTTCTAATATCTCTGGAGTAATCCATTTCTTCTTCTGCAACTTAAATGTGGTTGGAACATTTTCTTCTAATGATGCAGCTACACTGTCTTTAAACTGCTCATATTTCTCTTCTATATCTGTTAGTTCTCCAAGCACTTCAAACTTGTTTCTTACTGATAGTTCAAATTTTTCTTGTATCTTCTGTTCTTCCCGGAGAATGCCTAGTTGGTATTTAGGTTTAGCCTTTGCTCTTTTGCAGATTTTCAATTTAACTCGTATGGGGCATAGCACAGGTATATGATCGCTGTTACAGTCAGCCCCCGGCATGGATTTGGCATACAAAACTGAGTTTCGGAAACGTTTGCTGATGAGTATGTAATCTATTTGGTTTCTCACTCCATCTCCAGGACTTTTCCATGTCCACTTCCTTCTATTGTGGTTTGTTGACCAAATATTTGTGATTGTCAGATCATGTTGACGGCACAATTGAATAAGACGGTCACCTCTGTCATTTTTGTCTCCCAGACCATGTGGGCCCAAAATATCTTCTATTCTTTCTCGGCCCACCTTGGCATTAAAATCGCCCATGATGAGTTTTATGTCTGAAGACTTAAACTGATGCATTGCTTTATCTATTTGTTCATAGAAATTTTCCACTTCCTCATCATCGTGACTGGTGGTTGGGGCGTATATTTGTAAAATATCAAAATCAAAAGGTTTTGCTTGTAGTTTGATTGCCATTACTCTGTCTGATATGGGCCAGAATCCTTTGACTGCTCGCGCCGTTTTATTATCTAGTATAATTCCAACTCCCCTTTGGTGTTCTCCTCCTCCTGAGTATATAATTTTACAGTCATCATAATTAAGTTCTCCTGCTCCTTTCTATCTAACTTCTGATAATCCTAAAACATTGATATTCAATCTCTTCATTTCCATAACTACATTTGCTAATTTTCCTTTCTGATACAGACTTTTTACATTCCATGTTGCTGTTCGTAATGTTTGGTGGTGTACAGTAGCTGGATGACGGTCGAGAGTCACCTGTTCACCTGCATGACTATCTCTACCGGATGAGGCTGTAATCGAGTTGCTCGAAAAACATCCATTGACGTCGTTGACTAGATTTGCTTGGACGGACATCATGACGATCTTGGGATGATACGTCAGTGGTTTCCCGTTGCCTTCTGACGGATTTTTATCTGGTTTACTCCATAGCCTTTTGACCTCCCGGTCATAACCCACAAGGCAGTGGGAGCATTTGGTAGGTTTTAAGGCGCCTCCCATTCGCCTTGATAGTCCCTTCATAGAGTATATGAGGCATTTTGTATGTGTAGCTGTGCTGCCAGACTACCCAACCTCACTCTCCACGACTATCGCCAGTTGGTCGGCGGCTTTACAGCTAACCTATAGATCAAGATCTGTAGGCCGTTCCACGATCCGCCACCTGTGGACGCGCTGGGTTGGGGATGGTCGCCTCAGCTGTACCCGTATATATATATATATATATATATATATATATATATATATATATATATATATATATATATAATATTATATATATATATATATATATATATATATATATATATAATATATACAATACACACAATCATACACACACAAACACATCGTATACAAGTACAGGAAATATACATACATGCATATAACATACACACACACACACACACACAATTAACTAAATGTATACACGAGTGCACAAACCCCCACATACACACACACACACACACACACACAAAATTAACTAAATGTATACATGAGTGCACAAACACCCACATACACACACACACACGCGCGCGCGCGCGCACGTATGCACTTTGCAATAATTCCTGGCATAATCTAATTTCAATACTTCCCAAAGAGATAGGTTTTCAGTTTATTTTTGAATTTATCAACGCTGTTTTCAAGTCTGACTGACAGTCCCAAGTGATGGGACCTACTTTACTGAAAGACAAAGGAACTCTAAGATCTGTCTGTTGGTGCAAAGACTTTACCTCAGACCTCGTGTTTGTGACAAAGGACCCAAATGGAAACTCGCTGAAGTCAACTAGAGACATCCTGGGAGATTTTCCTCACAGTCAACATCGTCCAGTCCTTGTTTGAACTGGAATCCAAATCCCAATCATGAACACCCTACCCAAACCAAGGTGGAAATTCCGAAAAGCAAACTGGAAAGCTTTCGCTGGTGAAATTGGCAAAACCTAAAAAAGGATCCCCCCCCCAACAACTGAGAATATAAGGAGATGTAACAAACTTGTCCTAACCTCCGCAACGAAGAACATACCCAGGGGTATTAGAAAACAATACATCCCATGTTGGAATGAGCGAAGAAAGAACTGCTGAAAAAATATTAGGAGACACATTATGAACAGGTTGCAGAAGAACAACTAAACACACGACATGAAAGCCGAAAAGGGAGATGGGTCATACTGTTGAAAATTTGACCTCAGTCAATGGCAAACCCTCAAAAAGCTAAACCCTGAAGCTCATCAAACAAAATCAGCCCCCCAGATTGCAGCCGCCGAAATTGTCAAAGAAATTAAACAACGGGGACAACACATCCCAAACCATCAATTTGAAAAAGAAATAAGAAAAGAATATGAAAAGACCCTGAAAACTTTGCCTGACCAAAGCATGTTTTTTAAGTGTCCCAATAACGATTAATAAAATGCAAGGAGCTATAAAGAAAATGAAAAATGACAAAGCTGCTGGCATTGATGGAATATACCCCGACATGATTACTAACTTTGGACCAGAAACAATAGACTGGCTGGCAAAATACTATGACAGACATCGTGGAAAAGGGCACACTACCCACAAATTTGGAAACATGCCAAAGTAATCGCCAAATTAAAACAAGGCAAACCAATAACTGAACCATCCAGCTATAGACCAATATCTCTATTTTGTTGCTTATACAAGCTCATGGAAAGAATCGTACTAGAGCGAATCACCCCATATGTAAATCCCTGCATGCCACCAGAACAAGCGGATTTTAGACCACAAAGAAGCACAAGTGAACAGGTCCTTGCACTGACCTCATACATTGAAGCAGGCTTTGAGAAGAAAAAGAAGACTGGTGCAGTCCTAATAGACTATCTGTAGCTTTAGACACTGTTCGGACAGGCGGACTGATGGTAAAGTTCTCAAAAATGATTCCTTGTAGAAAGACGATTAAACTGCTGTCTACCATGACTGGCACAAGACAATTTCATGTCATATTGGGAGAAAACAAAAGCAAAACACTGAAAATTAAAAATGGTGTTCCACAAGGTTCAGTTTTAGCACCAAGTTTCTTCAATTTTTATATCTCCGACATGCCCAACTGCGAAGCATTCAAACTTAGATACGCTGATGACTGGGCCTTAGCCTATCAATCCAAAAACTGGAAAGAGAATGAAGAAGTTCTAAGGAAAGACACCACACGCCGGAAACAATATTTTGATAGGTGGTACCTAAAAATGGTTACCACCAAATCAGTATCCACAAACTTGCACTTGAATAATCGAGAGGCCACAAAAGTCCATACCTATACCCCCAGACCCCAATCCTAAATACCTTGGCATTACATTGGACAGACAACTAAATTATCGCAAACACATTGAGGGAACCGCAAATAAAATCGCAAAAAGAAACAGCCTGGTGAGAAAACTCGCAAGTACCACCTGGGGAGCCTCACCACAGGTACTGATAACGTCTGCTTTGGCATTGTGCTATAGTGTTGGAGAATACTGTCCCACAAGTAAACCGCATTGACATCCGATTAAAAGAATCAATGAGAATTATAACAGTATGTCTCAAGTCAACTCCAACTCAGTGGCTCTTAGACGACAAGACGCCAATCTTTTTATCAAAGCTATTGGCCGCCCACTGCGTAGATATCCGCCTGTTACAGGAGACCCACCTTTATTCAGGCGCGCAATCTTCCCGATTCCAGATCCCAGGCTATACGGTGGTCCAACGCGAGGACACTTCGAGGCTCAAAGGAGGGGTTAGCGTTTACGCTAAAGAGCCATCGAAGGTAAGGGTCATTGAGAGCGTGACGGACAGCAATTGAGTGAACCGAATTTCCGTGGAAGTAGGTGGACTGTGTTTGCATAATATTTACAAACCACCTAGAGCGACTTGGACTACACCACCGGTACCGGTGGTCAGCCATCCTTCCATCTGTCTGGGAGACTTTAATAGCCACCATGACGAATGGGGCTACTGAGACTGCAACGAAGCAGGAAGACAACTCCGCTCATGGATGGACTGTAACGATCTACACCTCGTGTACGATCCTAGGGCCAAGGGTACCTTCCGGGGTACCCGCCATAAGAAGGAGTATACTCCAGACCTCACCCTCGTAACGAAAGGCGCGAACGGTGAACTGCTGCAGGTGAAGCGAACGGTCCTCGGTGACTTTCCGCATAGCCAGCACAGGCCGGTTCTTGTCACAGCTGGGGTGACAATACCGAGGGTGCAGTTTCTCCCACTTTGCAGATGAAACTTCAGGAAGGCTGACTGGGAGGAATTCAGTTCCTATGTCGAGCAGGTCTGCCCTGCCATCCCTCCCAAGTCCAAGAATATAACCAGGTTCAGTAGGCTACTGGTTAAGAGCGCTCAATGCTCTATTCCACGGGGCAAACGGAAATTCTACACCCCTTGCTGGACAGCAGAGTCGGAAGAGCTGTACCGAGAGTACCAGCAGACCCAGTCCCAGGACGCAGCCGATAGACTACTTCAGTCTCTGGCAGAGGGAAGGAAGCAACCGTGGCAGGAGACCGTGGAAAGTCTCGACTTTACACACTCCAGCCGCCACGTTTGGCGTTTGATAAAGAAATTGGACCCAGATCGGAATTACGCGAAGGCTGCACCGGAATGCGAGGCAGACACAATTGCCAAGAACATTAAGAACCGTAGTAAGCGGGTCCCTAATCAGGCTTTTGAGCGCGGTGTCCGCAAGGCGTACCGTACGATTTTGGACTCGCTACCTGCGGAGGAGTCGGACTGGACGACCCCGTTCAGTCCCCGAGAAGTGGGTGCAGCCATTAGCGAAGTGAAGAACGGCAAAGCAGCAGGGATAGATGTGTATATCCCGATATAGTGACGCATCTGGGCCCCAGGGCACGGGCCTGGCTAGCAGAGGCAATGTCCGACGTCCTTGCAAAAGGAAAGCTTCCACAAGTGTGGAAGCATGCGAAGATAGTTGCCATCCTGAAGCCAGGGAAACCGGCGACGGAGCCAGACAGTTACAGAACCATATCGCTGCTGAGCTGTCTTTACTAATTGTTGGAGCGTGTTCTATTAAACCGATGGGGGCCGGTCCTAGACGCTGCCCTGCCAGCCAAGCAGGCGGGCTTCAGGGAAGGGAGGTGCACCACGGAGCAGGTCATTGCCCTTACAGAGCATATTGAGCACGGGTTCGAGAGAAAACAGCAAACAGGTGCTGTCTTTATAGACCTATCAGCGGCGTACGATGCGGTCTGGTCCGAAGGGTTGATGCTCAAACTTGCAAAAATCATAAGGTGCAAAAAGACCTTGAAGTTGTTCTCTTCGATCTTAGGGGAAAGGCAATTCCACGTCGCGCTGGGAGACGTCACGAGCAAAGTAAGGAAATTGAAGAATGGGGTCCTTCAGGGGTCGGTACTTGCGCCAATGTGTTTAACGTTTACATTAGCGATATGCCGAACACTTCCTCCCTGAGGCTGGGATACGCAGACGACTGGGCACTCGTTACTCAGAGTAAAGTGTGGACCCGTCTCAGAGCGTACTCAGCGAGGACGTCACCAGACTCAAATCCTACTTTGACAAGTGGTACCTGAAGATGAACACGTCAAAAACCGTGGCCACTGCATTCCACTTATGCAGTGGCTGGCACACCCGCAAACTGAATGTCCTAGTCGGGGACCAGCCACTCCCATATGAGCCGCATCCAAAATATTTAGGGGTGACGTTGGATCGCAGCCTTACCTATCGGGTTCATCTCGAAGGGGTTGCCCGGAAGATAGAGAAGCGGAATAGTCTTCTGAGGAAGCTGGCGGGATCGACTTGGGGCGCTAGCCAAGCGCTCCTGAGAACGTCCGCCCTGGTACTATGCTATTCCACCGCGGAGTATTGCGCTCCAGTGTGGGGTAGAAGCAGAAACGTTGAGAAGGTGGATGTAAAACTTCGCAAGTCGATGCACATAGTGTCGGGAACGCTAGCAACAGCCTCTAGAGAATGGGGCCCGATAATGGCAGCGATCCAGCCCCCCGATGTCCGGAGGGAGACCATTACGGGAAACTGGCTGAGTAAGATCAAAGAGAGAGGGAATGGGGTTACCCCTCTCATGCGCATAATGGACGGTGCCCCCGTTTCGAGCCGAAATAAGTCCCGGCAACCCTTGTACGCAGAATCCCTGACTACGGACAGAGCTGCACATACGAGATGGAAGTCGGTTTGGACGAATTCAATCCCTCGTGGGGGCGGGGACCTACACTCCTCTAAGCTTGGTGAGAAGTTGACAGGCTTTGATACCAGTAAGAGGAGACACTGGGTAGCTGCGAATCGGCTTCGGTCGAGGAGCTGCCTAACGGCAAGGGCGTTACATCGGTGGGGTCTAACTTCCTGTCCAATATGTCCACGCTGTGGGCAAAAAAACGAGACCGTAGAGCATCTAGTCGAAAGGTGTGTTGTGACGATGCTACCAGGCGGGTTTGCGACGGTGCACGAATGCGGACCGGACTTTGCTGATTGGGTCGATCGTCATAACATGATAGTGTGAACCATAAGAGGCTGCTGCCAATCAAAGGATGCATGCAAGAATTGACGAAGCCACAGACAACACTCCCATAAAAACAATCATAAAGGGGGCACATTCAACAACAAGACTCAAATCGAGAAGACCTTTCCACCTAACAAAAATGGCAGACTTCAGTGTGGAGGAAAACTGGAGAGAAATGTGGAACAGGGAAACACCAAGAGGAGGAAACATCATAAAAGATCCAACTAAAAGAGTGCCTGCATTCCATAATGCCAGGAAATACTAGCTTTCCTCAAATCGCCTCTTAACTGGACATGGCAGAACTGCATCAAATATGTCCTCCACTGTCCAGTTACTAAACTTGAAGGTGGCTATGGGACCGTCCTTAGTGCGGAGGTAGACTTTCGAAGCTGGGTTGACGAAATGACTTTGGAAGTGTAGCCATACACTACTACTACTTCTCTGTGATGAGAACTGATCCCATCTGGTACTACTACTACTACTACTACTACTACTACTACTACTACTACTACTACTACTACTACTACTACTACTACTACTACTACTACTACTACTACTCGCTCTCACTTTCAAACACACACATGCTCACTCTCACAAAAACCCAACAGTTTGTTTCAATATAATTTTTAGGCTTTTTCATTAAAAAGAAAAATGCTCGGTATAGGCAGATTTTTCAAGAAACAGCTTCATCCAGTTTAT
>NC_088360.1:61660001-61667501 GCF_034508935.2 Berghia stephanieae | reverse complement strand
AATGGGGGCTATAGCATCGCTGTCTTGCTTATGAAGTGCAGAACGTTTGCGATTAACTTACTTTACTTAATCCTCTTCGGGCCTTGAGGCACATAGGGCATCCACCAGACATCTCCATTTTTTGCGATCGGCTGCTTTTGCGGTGGCTGTATTCCAGGACAGGCCTGCTTCCTTTAATTCTTTCTCCATGGTCCTTCGCCAGGTTTCTTGGCGTCTTCCCCGCTTTCTCTTCCCATCTGCTGTCCAGTACAAGGCTGTCTTGGGAAGTGACCCTTTTTCCACTCTGGCCACATGATCCAGCCAACGCCATCTTCTCCTTTTTATTTGGCTTTCAATGCTAGTGCAGTCAGCTTTCTTTAATAGATCCACTGTTTTTATTTTTGTAGGCCAAAATAAATTAAAAATTATTTTTAAACACTTGTTCTGAAAGGCTTCTAGTTTCTGTATTAAGGAGGATGTCATTTTCCAGCTTTCACTTCCATAAAGCAGTACACTAAAAACATTGCCCTTGTATATTTTCAGCTTTGTATTTCTCATTATTTGTTTTGATTTCCAAAAGTTTTTCAGCATGCCAAAAGCCTGGTTTGCCTTTTGAATTCTGTGCTTGATATCGTGTTCTGCACTTCCGTCGTCTGTTATTTTGGATCCGAGGTAGGAGAGCCCTGTTACCTCTTCAATTATATGTTCATCTATCCTAATTTCACTGTCATGTTTTGGATTCACCCTGATGTACACAGTCTTATCGAAATTTATTTTCAGTCCAATTTTCGAGGCGTTCTTGTGTAGTACGTTGAGTTTCTTTGAGGCGTCTCTGTGTGTACTGGAAACTAATGCATTATCATCTGCGTAGTCTATATCTTCCAGAAAGGATGTCAGTGTCCAGCGAATGCCTCTCTTCTTACCATCAATTGTATTTTTCATGAGCCAGTCTAGAGCCAGGAAAAACAGAAGCCGGGAGAGTATGAAGCCTTGTTTTACACCAATTGTTACATTAAAGCTGTCTGTTAAATTGTTACCACAGATCACTTAGCATTGGTAGTTGCTGTACATTGCTTTTATTGAGTTGACTATCTTCATCGGTACACCATAATGGCAGCAGCTTCTTATGGTTCACACTATTATGTTATGACGATCGACCCAATCAGCAAAGTCCGGTCCGCATTCGTGCACCGTCGCGAACCCGCCTGGTAGCATCGTCACAACACACCTTTCGACTAGATGCTCTGCCGTTTCGGGTTCTTGTCCACAGCGTGGACATAAAGGACAGGAAGTTAGACCCCACTGATGTAACGCACCGGCCGTTAGGCAGCTCCTCGACCGAAGCCGATTCGCAGCTACCCAGTGTCTCCTCTTACTGGTATCAAAGCCTGGCAACTTCTCACCAAGCTTAGAGGAGTGTAGGTCCCCGCCCCCACGAGGGATTGAATTCGTCCAAACCGACTTCCATCTCGTATGTGCAGCTCTGTCCGTAGTCAGGGATTCTGCGTACAAGGGTTGCCGGGACTTATTTCGGCTCGAAACGGGGGCACCGTTCATTATGCGCATGAGAGGGGTATCCCCATTCCCTCTCTCTTTGATCTTACTCAGCCAGTTTCCCGTAATGGTCTCCCTCCGGACATCGGGGGGCTGGATCGCTGCCATTACCGGGCCCCATTCTCTAGGGTTGTTGCTAGCGTTCCCGACACTATGTGCATCGACTTGCGAAGTTTTACATCCACCTTCTCAACGTTTCTGCTTCTACCCCACACTGGAGCGCAATACTCCGCGGTGGAATAGCATAGTGCCAGGGCGGATGTTCTCAGGAGCGCTTGGCTAGCGCCCCAAGTCGATCCCGCCAGCTTCCTCAGAAGACTGTTCCGCTTCTCTATCTTCCGGGCAACCCCTTCGAGATGAACCCGATAGGTAAGGCTGCGATCCAACGTCACCCCTAAATATTTTGGACGCGGCTCATATGGGAGTGGCTGGTCCCCGACTAGGACATTCAGAAAAAAAAAAAAAAAAAAAAAAAAAAAAAAAGCAAACCATAATGGCGGAGTATTTTCCACAGGGACTCTCTGTGTAAGCTGTCAGAGACTTTTCCAAAATCGACAAAAATGGTGTAGAGGGGGCTGTTCCATTCAATGCTTTGCTCCAGGATTTGTCTCAGGGTAAATATGTGATCACTACATGACTTCCCTTTTCTGGACCCTGCTTGCTCTTTTATAAGAATGTTTTCAATGTGAGGTGAGATTCTTTTCAGAAGGATTCTATTAAAATTTTTGCTCGTTACGGACAGGAGTGTGATTCCACGCCAGTTAGCACAATTTCCCAGGTCTCCTTTCTTGGTTATTTTATGGATGATGCCTTTCTGCCAATCCTCTGGTATTTCTTCCTTTTCCCAAATGTTGGTGAACAATTTACTGAGAATTTTGGACATTTCTTGCGAGTTCGCTTTAAGCATTTCCGCACTGATTTTGTCAATACCTGGGGCCTTGCCATTTTTTGTTGTTGTTGTATTGCCTCGTGCACCTCATGCTCGATGATTGGACCAATATTAACATCTACGTCCATTTCTGCTTCTGGGATATCTGTTTAAGAAGATGGGTCTGGTCTGTTCAGAAGGTTTGCGAAATATTCTCTCCATCTTTCAATTTTCTCCATTTCGTCTGTGATGACACACCCATCTTGGGATTTTAATGGTTTCTCTTGACCATAACTTCTGTTTCCCGAGAGCTTTTGTGTGATTTTGTATAGAGTTTGTGCGTCTTGTCTTACAGCTGCATTTTCTGCTTCAGTTGCTAAATTTTCTGCAAAATCTCTTTTGTCTTTCTTTGTGGATTTTTTTCACTTCTTTATCCTTCAATGGGTATTCACTGGATAGCCTTTCTTTCAGTCGGGGGGGGGGGGGGATTAGCGTTCAAGAGATTTAGTTTGATTGATTTTCTTTGGTTAATTAATGAGCTCCCATGACCTTGCTGATATCCAATTCTCTGTATTGGATTGATTGTGTCCTAAGTGTTCATGGCACTTTCCTGCATGACGTGGTTGAAATCTTGGATTGTCATGTTTGTAATATCTTGTATTGCACTGACTTTGTTTCTTACTGAGATATTGAACTGGTTTTGGATATCTGGGATTTTCAATTTATCTGTGTTGAAACGTTTCTTCTTCTGTTTTGTTATTTTTGTTTTCATCAATTTAGTAGAAATTTTAGCTGTGACAAGATGGTGGTCACTTCCAATGTCTGCCAATCGCCTGACTCTGACATCGTTTAGGCTGCTCTTCTTGTTGATAATTATATGGTCTATCTGACTTTCTGTTTTTCCATCTGGTGATTTCCAGGTCAATTTATGTATATTTTTGTGTGGGAAGAAAGTTCCACCAATAATGAGGTTGTGTTCTTCGCAAAATTCTGTCAGTCTGCTTCCATTGTTGTTCATTACAACTATGCCTTCCTTTCCAACTGACTGTTTTGTTTGTTCTGTATTGCCAACTCTTGCATTAAGGTCTCTGATGATCATGAGCATATTGTGTCTTGGAAGGTTTTCAACGGCCATTCTTAAAATATCGTAACATTCTTCTTTGTTTTCTTCATCTGCATCCTCTGTACGTGCGTAACATGTGAGGATTGAGAGTTTGTTGTATTTTGAGTTGTGTATAGTGTAAAAAATTATTTCACTTATCGGTTTCCATTCCAATAGTGATTTGTTGTTTTGCCTTGTTATCAAGAGGGCAACACCTTCTCTGTATTGGTCATCCTTTCGTCCTGACCAAATGATCAGGTCGCCATTAGAGAGTTGGCGCTTCCCAGCTCCTGTCCATCTTGCCTCTGATATGCCTAGCAAGTCGATCTTGTAGTTCAACATCTCGCACTGGGCTTGTGCCAGGTTTCCTGTTTGATATAGGGTCCTAACATTCCAGCACGAGACATTGAGCTTGCGTTTTGGTGACAACAGATCTGCAATGTTGTAGGGGGAGTCCTTTCGGCTTTGACCTCCAACCGTCATGAAGCCAGTATTCTGGTCCGCTTCTCTGCTTGTTGTGGATTTACGTTCTGGTTTCTGTTTCTGTAACAGTTTGCTTTTTATGAGATGGGTTGATAACCCTACGCTCAACCCCCATTCCTGGAGGGCCGGTGGATTACTCTTCGTCTGATCTCTCTCCTTTTTTCTCTTATTGGAGGTCCGAGGTTCGAGATACCAAGCCCTCCTACCACGACAAGATGATAATCCGTCGGGAGGGGTTTGCAATTAAGACACGGCATTATTTATGTATACGGAATTAAAAAAAAAAAGCAAACTTCGTCATCAATAACGCCGTTCCAAAAGAAGTTAAAGTCAATCATCAATCGGAAAAATATCGACCAAAGAGATTGCAATTTAAAAAATGGGACTGGTCAAATCATTCATTGCATTGTTTCCATTTCGTATAAAATACTTCTCCGACAAGCATACAAGTGTATCCAGAGGAGAAAAACATTATAAATCTGACATCAGACTATTGAATCCTATTGACTGAAATAATGTTATTCATTACAACACATTTTTTGTTTTGTTTGTTTGCTTGCTTTGCTTTTTTTTTTTCTTTTTTGTTTGTTTGTTGTTGTTTTGTTTTTTTTTAATTTGTTTTTTTTTTTTTTTTTGTTCAATTTGAATTTCAACGAAACTTTCATTGGTCTAAATATAGAATTGACAGTCGATCTTGGACAGCATTGTAGACTGATCAGTCGTAAGTCAATATCACGTGATTTGATTCATCAATACTAAAGTAAGTTCAAATATGAAACGAACGAAATATTATCTTTACCGGATGTGTTGCTAATTTCCTCTTTGGAAATATGTTGCGTTGAAAGTATGAAGGCTGGTATCTTATCTGTCATCGTGTACTCGAGAGCTTGATGTCACCAGCACAAAATAGCCGAATTAGTCACCGCCCTTACAACGCTTATTTCTAAGCAAGAGCCAAGCTAGTGAGAGACTAGAAACGTTCATAAAATTCGATGAAGTCATTTTCTTCGCTTAGTCTTAAGACTAGCAAGTCATTTACTAGACTAGTTTAGAACTAAATCTAGTCCGCTTACATAAAATTGGGCCCTTTTAGCGTATTGTTGAGTCCTGGGTTAAAGGCTCACATTCTCTCACCGCACCCAGGTGTAAAATAAGGAGCTGACCGATAACAGCGTTGTCTCAGTGAAAAAGAAAATGAAATGACATCTCACAGGCGTCGTGTCTTGACCTACGTAAAAAGTGTTAGTGTTGACTTGGAAATTCTTGTAAAACACTTTTAGTGGATATTGCAAAATATTAATGTTTTTGGTGTGTGTGTGTGTGTGTGTGTGTGTGTGTTTAATTACAAATAAATTTGCAACCTGTAAATTTCCTAGCTTAATGAATTTCAGGAATATTTCGAATAAATAACTTCCTGCCACTGACATTTTGAAGACAATTGTAGTGTCACATCAACATTTCAAATATTATTTCCGTCTGAATGTATCTTTTTAGAAAATCATGTAAGATTATTTCCAATATCATATTTGTAACTATTACTCGGAAATAGGTAGGATGAGTTGACACATTTATTGGACTCTTAACGAAATCGTTCCGATCGACGAGCATTCATAAAGGCGGTACACCTTCAAAGGAAACGGTTGACGAGTGACGAGTGTTTGTGTAAAACCAAAGGTCATGTGGCTTGGACCACGAGGTTTTGAATGCATGGTTACGTCACTGTCTCAACGCTTGTGAATTATTTAGTAAGGCTGGACTCGCAATCTAAAAACGAAATGTGTGTTTTAAACTCTTTTGAATCAAACGTATACATCGACGTGTTCGTCTCACTGAGATATGAAAAATGATATAAAAATCAAAAAAATCCACTGATAAGTAAAAAAGTTGCTTAAAAAAACCTAAAATATACAAATGCAGTTTTAAAAATCAAATTTATTCGTAAAACAGTTGGTTTTCAACCGATTTTTTCTGAAATAACGGTTAATAATTTTTCAGCAATGTGAATTTCAAATTCCTCACAAATATATTTTTTTACTTTTTTATTGTAGCTATTAGGCATCTTGACCCTTCAACGATTAGTCGTCCTCGTGTCAACAAATGTCAACTATGCATTGCATCTTCGCTGAAGCATTAGACGACGTCATCGGATAGTTGCGTCACAATCGCCACCTCGAAGAATATATTATTATCCAGGCATGGCTGATTTTTAATTCAGAAAAGTGAGTGGAGAGGGCATTAATGATTAGGGTTAGAGACGATCTTTTTTGGGATCGGGGATAGCTCATACGGTAGAGTCACGCTCTCCCCGGCCAGGCGGAGTAGTCGTACCAGTAAGGTCGCGGGTTCAAACCCCCATCATCGCCGCGAAATGTTTTATTCTCTATTGTCTTATGCCACTTTCCTACTCACTTCATCTCATGTTCTTATCAACATAAGTGCCTGCTCCACTCACTTTTCTGAATTCAAAATTTACCCCAAATACCGGAGTATACTCAATGTCTCAGTTGTTTCTATGTTATGTATTTGTGTTGAGAATATTGCGCTATTAAGCTTAATTGCTGGCCAACTAACTTCAAGGAGGTTGTGTGTGTTGGACCCGCGATCTCAAGTAGTCGGGAAGAGAGGGCTCTAAAATAATGACTAGGGTTAGAGACGATCTTTTTTGGGATCGTGGATAGCTCATACGGTAGAGTTACGCTCTCCCCGGCCAGGCGGAGTTGTCGTACCAGTAAGGTCGCGGGTTCAAACCCCTATCACCGCCGCGAAATTTTTATTCTCTATTGTCTTATGGCACTTTGCTACTCACTTCATCTCTTGTTGTTATCAAAAAGGTGTTACACGTTTTTGCATAACAATAGTGTAATACATGGACGGCGAGTAGAGTCTTTGTATAGGCCGGCCGGTTAGAGAATCTGTGATCCTCGAAGACTTCGGACGCTCGACTCACAATTCTACACGAATAAAGACGGTGGCGGTAGATCAAAGAAGGTAGCATTTATAATTTACCAACCATTTTTCTTGGTACTAAATTATACAAAGTAATAATTTCGCATCAGAAAAATTAACTCGGAAGTTCCTATCTCTCTATTACAATAAAATTGATACCACAAATGACAAAATCGGCCCACAAATAAGGGAGATATAAATTCTTCATAATAATTTTTAAAGTTACAATAATTGTCATCAAAGTCATTTTTTATCACCAAAGTCGTAATTTTTGTCCGATTTTTACCAAACAAAGTGCAATGTCAACGATTTACAACTGCGAATAATAAAAAAAGGATTAAATCGCAATTTCTATAATATATTTTATTGTTGTCGCAAAATGATAAATATCAAAGCACAATTATTCCTAACCGTTCCATCTTCTAACGTGAAAGGCAGGCTCTCCATCTTGGTTCTGAATTGTTGCGACGAGAGAACGGGAAAGAAAATTTGATCACGTTCGTATAACTTGACGAGTGCAATCGTTAACTTGGTATTGACTGTCCAGCAGAGACGTTACTCCATTCAC
>NC_088360.1:61650001-61655001 GCF_034508935.2 Berghia stephanieae | reverse complement strand
ATCAATTTTATTGTAATAGAGAGATAGGAACTTCCAAGTTATTTTTCCTGATGCGAAATAATTACTTTTTATAATTTAGTACCAAGAAAAATGGTTGGTAAATAAAAATGCTACCTTCCTGCCAACGTCTTTATTCGTGTAGAATTGTGAGTCGAGCGTCCGAAGGCTCTCAAACCGGCCGGCCGAAACAAAGACCCTAGTCGCCTTCCATGTATTACGCTATTGTTATGCAAAAAGTATAACACCTTTTTGACTATGCTTAATAGTTAAAATCTAAAAGTAAAAAATATAGTTCTGAGGAATTTGCTGAAATCAGCTTGAAAAATGAGCAACATTGGTCTTTATTTCAGAAAAATTCGGTTGAAAACCAACTGTTTTACGAATAAATTTGATTTAGAAAATTGAATTTGTATATTTTAGCTTTTTAAAGCAACTTTTTTATTTATCGTCCGATTTTCTTGATTTTTATATCATTTTTCACATCTCAATGAGACAAACACGTTGATGTATTCGTTTGATTCAAAAGAGTTTAAAACACAAATTTCGGTTTTAGAATGCGAATCGAGCATTACTAATTAATTCATGAGCGTTGAGACAGTGACGTAAACATTACATACAAAACCTCGTGGTCCAGGCCACATGGCTTTGGTGTTACACAACCACTCGTCACTTTCAGTCAACCGTATCCTTTGAAGGTGTACCGCCTTTATGAATGCTCTCAAAGATATTCAGCATCGGTACAACCGAGATCTCGTTCAAGGCGTCGAGATGTGATGTAAGAAGGCTACATCCGGGTATCTTTTTTCTCGTGTCGTCGATGGGAACCACAGACTAAAAGGCAGACGGGGCAACAGCCACTTTTAAGTGGCTAATCGTCCCTGGTTAAAGAAAATGGCGGCGCTCGACCTCTCGTGTTCAGATTCTTTATGGGAGAGTAGATGATAATATAAGCCTACCCTTTGATGTCTGCAGTCGCCTTTTCGTTTTCTACGGTCACTCATGGCTAAACAGCCGTCAACAATGAACTGAACCATCGCTGAAAGACGCTCATGGCATAGTTGCGTCACAATTACCCCATTGCTGAATATATTATCCAGGCTCGGTTGACAAATTATGTTCTAGTTAGATTGAAACAACCAAAGTATATCACTGATCTCGTCTCATTGAGATATAAAGAATGATATAAAAATCAAGAAAATCGGCCGATAAATAAAAAAGTTGCTAAAAAAGCTAAAATAAACAAAAGCAATTTTTAAAATCAAACTTATTCGTAAAACAGTTGGTTTTCAACCGATTTTTCTGAAATAAGGACCAATGTTCTTCTTTTTTTCAAGCTGATTTCAACAATGTGACTTTCAAATTCCTCAGAACTATAGTTTTTACTTTTAGATTTTAGCTTTTAGGCCTACTCAAAAAGGTGTTATATTCCTTGCGTAACAATAGCGTAATACTTCGACGGTGAGATTCACAATTCTACACGAATGGACGGTGACGGCATATCAAAGAGGTGTACCAAATTTATTTACCAACTACTTTTCTTAGTGCTAAAATTACAAAGTAATAATTTCGCGTCAGAAAAAAATAACTCTCAAGTTCCTATCTCTTTATTACAATAAAATTGATACCACGAATGACAAAATCGCCCCACAAATAAAGGAGTTATAAATTATTCATAATATTTGTTTTAAAGTTATTGATATAAACCCGATCATTGGAGCCAAGTCTAAATGTACAAGTAAAAGTGTAGTTTAATATGTCTAATTTGGTGTATCGTCATAAACCTGGCCTTTTTTTTCTATTTTCCGTCCACAAATCAAGGTTAATCGAGCTCAGTCAAAGACATTCATATAGAGATTAAATCGCACAGCTTCCCTTGTTTCATATCCAAGAAAATGGCGGCGCTCGACCACTCACTAGCCACTTTTGATGACGTTTTCCTACCGGTTGTCCCCTCTAGTCCTGTATTCTCTATGATGGGAACCTCGATTTCGTTAAGACTCCAATGTTGTGTCTTGTATTGGTCAGATTCAGCGTGGGTTACGCAACTGGATGCGTGGGTTGACGGAGGCAGGAAGCAATAACAAACCCACATGGTTGCCATTACCTCCACCATCATTCTCGCTCACGGTTTGTGGAAAGCACTTCATTACAGGCACGTAATAGTGAATCTAGTTTTTGTTTTGAACATTTCTATTATTATTCTTTGTAAATTGACCCATATTAAAAGAAACATACAAACAAAAAAGGCATGACCAGTCACTAACAATGCCGTGTAGTGTGTAGACAGTAACACAGTACGGTGAACATGACTGACACTGACATTGGGGTCGGAATGTCGGAACCCATGAGTCGTTCGCAACTCTGCCTCACGTATTCATTTAATCAGTCAATTTAATTTTTATTAAGCTTGCGTAAAACATACAAACAAAAAAGACATGACCAGTCACTAACAATGCAGTGTAGTGTGTAGACAGTAACACGGTACGGTGAACATGAATGACACTGGGATCGGAATGTCGGAACCCAGTAGTCGTTCGCAACTCAGCCTCGCGTACTCATTTAATCAGTCAATTTAATTTTCATTTAGCTTGCCTATTCTTCAAGTTTATGTTATATTCACCTTTTCTATTTAAAAAGGGTAATCCAAACAGACCATAAACGATTTTATAATAAGCCGACTTCAACTTCCATCACACACGAACTTATTTTGGGTGTTTTTTTTTTTAACCAAACCGTTTGACTCAAATTAAAGCTTCGGCATTGGATAAGGAGCGAGGTCCCTGTTGCCATCTTGCTTAGTTTATACAGAGACTAGGTTGCCACCTTGGCTGTTCTTGATAAATAGTAAAATAGTACAACCTTGTGAAATAAGAGAGAGAGAGAGAGAGAGATTGTACAAAAAAAAAATCTCTCTCTCTCATCCTCTCTCTCTCTCTCTCTCTCTCTCTCTCTCTCTCTCTCTCTCTCTCTCTCTCTCTCTCTTCCTATTTCATCTGTCACACTGTTTGACAATCTTCATCACCTGGCTCACTTGTACTTGTAATATCGGGTGTGAGGTAAAATTTTGAACAATTATTATTATTTATAAAATGCAGAATCTTTTCTAATAAACGGATAAAATAGAGATTAATTCTAATCGAACAGTGGAACACAAAGGCAGAATTTGCGAACAATCTAACACATAAGTGTCGTGGTCTTATTTATAAAATGCAGAAACTTTGCAAATAAACGGATAGACTAGATGTTATTTCGATTCGAAAAGTGGAACACAATAGGAAAATTTGCGAATACCCAGTCCAGACATAAGCGTTATGGTCTTATTTATAAAGTGCAGAATCTTTGCAAATAAACGGATAAAATAGAGATTAATTCGATTCGAAAAGTGGAACACATAATCAGAATTTGCGAATGCCCGGTCCAGACATAAGCGTTATGGTCTTATTTATAAAGTGCAGAAACTTTGCAAATAAACGGATAGACTAGATGTTATTTCGATTCGAAAAGTGGAACACAATAGGAAAATTGGTGAATACCCAGTCCAGACATAAGCGTTATGGTCTTATTTATAAAGTGCAGAATCTTTTCAAATAAACGGATAAAATAGAGATTAATTCTAATCGAACAGTGGAACACAAAGGCAGAATTTGCGAACAATCTAACACATAAGTGTCGTGGTCTTATTTATAAAATGCAGAAACTTTGCAAATAAACGGATAAAATAGAGATTAATTCGATTCGAAAAGTGGAACACATAAGCAGAATTTGCGAATGCCCGGTCCAGACATAAGCGTTATGGTCTTATTTATAAAGTGCAGAAACTTTGCAAATAAACGGATAGACTAGATGCTATTTCGATTCGAAAAGTGGAACACAATAGGAAAATTTGCGAATACCCAGTCCAGACATAAGCGTTATGGTCTTATTTATAAAGTGCAGAAACTTTGCAAATAAACGGATAAAATAGAGATTAATTCGATTCGAAAAGTGGAACACATAAGCAGAATTTGCGAATGCCCGGTCCAGACATAAGCGTTATGGTCTTATTTATAAAGTGCAGAAACTTTGCAAATAAACGGATAGACTAGATGTTATTTCGATTCGAAAAGTGGAACACAATAGGAAAATTTGCGAATACCCAGTCCAGACATAAGCGTTATGGTCTTATTTATAAAGTGCAGAAACTTTGCAAATAAACGGATAAAATAGAGATTAATTCGATTCGAAAAGTGGAACACATAAGCAGAATTTGCGAATGCCCTGTCCAGACATAAGCGTTATGGTCTTATTTATAAAGTGCAGAAACTTTGCAAATAAACGATTAAGATAGAGATTAATTCGATTCGAAAGTGGAATGCAAATGCAGAAGTTGTGAATACCGGTCCAGACATAAGCGTTATGGTCTTATTTATAAAGTGCAGAAACTTTGCAAATAAACGGATAAGATAGAGATTAATTCGTTTCGAAAGTGGAATGCAAATGCAGAAGTTGTGAATACCCGGTCCAGGCATAAGCGTCATGGTCTTATTTATAAAGTGCAGAAACTTTGCAAATAAACGGATAAAATAGAGATTAATTCGATTCGAACAGTGGAACACATAAGCAGAATTTGCGAATGCCCGGTCCAGACATAAGCGTTATGGTCTTATTTATAAAGTGCAGAAACTTTGCAAATAAACGGATAGACTAGATGTTATTTCGATTCGAAAAGTGGAACACAATAGGAAAATTTGCGAATACCCAGTCCAGACATAAGCGTTATGGTCTTATTTATAAAGTGCAGAAACTTTGCAAATAAACGGATAAGATAGAGATTAATTCGATTCGAAAGTGGAATGCAAATGCAGAAGTTGTGAATACCCGGTCCAGACATAAGCGTTATGGTCTTATTTATAAAGTGCAGAAACTTTGCAAATAAACGGATAAGATAGAGATTAATTCGATTCGAAAGTGGAATGCAAATGCAGAAGTTGTGAATACCGGTCCAGGCATAAGCGTCATGG
>NC_088360.1:61632501-61645001 GCF_034508935.2 Berghia stephanieae | reverse complement strand
GGTTGCTAAATACGTCAAAAGACATCACTCGTATAGCTGTAATAGATGAGTGAAATACTAATACCCCTTCAGCACTAGGACAGGACTGTGTTCATATCGTTTGTGATAGTAGAAAAATATAGCAGCCTTCCTCACTAGGACAAAAAAGTTCCAGACTTGGCGGCGCCGTGTCAAAATTGAAATGCCTGTCTTTATTTTCTGCATCCCTACTACTACTACTACTACTACTACTACTACTACTACTACTACTACTACTACTACTACTACTACTACTACTACTACTACTACTGCTGCTGCTACTACTACTACTACTACTACTACTACTACTACTACTACTACTACTATTACTACTACTACTACATACTACTACTACTACTACTACTACTACTACTACTACTACTACTACTACTACTACTATTTCTACTGTTGCTTCTGCTGCTGCTAATGCCACTAATATTAATACCTACATCCCTTATATTTTGTATTTATTTCCAATTCCATTGTATTTATTTTCCAACAATAGTCCATACTTTATTTTATTTCACTTTCTATACTGCATTACACAGTTCCTTCCCGCCTCCCCTCTTTTGATATAATTAAGTACGCACCTTTTATAAATTTCTATTGCTCTGTTTTAATTCGCGCTTCCTCACAAAGTAGCAATGACTATGAAAAATGTTTTTTTCTCTTTTTGAGGAAAATTTTTGTCTAAAATCAAAGCCCTATCTCCACTGAGTAAAAATGTTTTTTTTTTAAATTTGAAAATCCATTCATAAATAAACAAGTTATGCAGTTTCAAAGGTGTCATTTATTTGGATGACCCGCAAAGAGGAAAAAAAACGCGAAAATATTGGACGCTTTTTCGGCATTTTTTTTTCGACCTTTAGTTGTATCTTGCGTAATAAGTGGATTAAAAGATTGAAACTTGAAGAGCAAATTAGGATGGTGTTTTGTAAAGTACGGGAAAAGTACTCGTCATATTCATATGAAATTTTGCAACCAAAAAGAAGAAATGTTCATGTATTACCTTGTCAGCGACAAAACCTCCACGCCCGGTAGTTTTAGAAATATTTTACTCCAAAGAGTAAAAATCTATCTTTAACGGTCTTCTGGTAATTGCACGAGTTTTGTCGCTTGACATAATCTAAAATGACCTTTTTTCTAACTGTGTGCCAACTTTCAGTCATATTCATCGATAAACAGCGTCGTAATTAATTTTTTTCAATAGCATATACGAAACGGCTTCGTCCTGTTGTGATATTTGATGTGATATAAATATTTGGATTAACTGGATAACACTTTGGGATGATATCAACAACTTTATTCAACTAACGGTTTTACATAAGAGGAAGTAAACAATAACAAAGATTCTATTTTCCCTTTTATATTGAAGTGATTCCGTTCAATATTAATATCTAGGTAATCTTTACATTTAAGTGGTCCCCTGTATATTTACTATCCAATTACGCACACACATATATCATAACATCCCTCTTCTTTAGAAGAATGAATTTTGACTTAATATTAGTTATGAAGAATTACTAAGATTAACATACACACAGAAATATCCATGGAAATAGGAGTAATTTAGTTTTAGATCAATAATTCAAGGGGTTTAAAATCATTATGTCATTACATTATTTCTATTAGTACACTATTATATAAATGACCTAAGTACATATCATAAAGTTCAATTTGTTATGGATTCTATTCTATTTGTGCCAATCCACTGGATTAATGTTCTCAAGATTAGTTCACATCATATATTGTTTCTGTCTTGTCAGGTAATCATTTTTGAATTCATGTAATAGTAATATGTAATATGTGCCTAACTAACCACACACTAAGAGATATGTGCAACTATACTACCGCACATATTTGTTAGCTCTAGTAGTTTTATCTAGTGTCTAGGTTGCGCTAGCGTTGTTTTTGTGTGTATGTGTGGACGCCATTAATCTTCAGTTTGATTTCACATCCCTAACAATTGGCCATGCCTAACTACATTGTGTACTTTATGGGTTTTCTAACACTGCGTCCACTTCTAGTAGTGAATGTTTGAGTTTGAGATGTGGGGTGTTCCTGTGGAGACACGTTGTCACCACGAACAGAGGTGCGCTCGTGCACTGGCTGTTCAGACGATGGTGAGCATGGGAGCTCGACCATCGTATTCGTAGATTTTTCAGCCTCAGAGTTACGTTGGTAGCTTTGTGGTTCAGTAAGAGGCGCGTTGCTTGTCTTTGGCTTGTCGTAGAATGGTACATCTCGGAGATGGTTTCGGTTGCGACGAATATTTTGCCCTTTGTTAGATAGGACAATGTATGATCTGGGATGATTGTCTTGGTTGATTATCTTACCAGATTCCCATCCGTTTGTTGATTTGTTTTGGTAAACGATTGGTTGGTCGTTGCTAAGAGTTTGTAGTGGGCGTGTTGCTTTGTTGTAGTAGAGCGCTTGTTGTTCTTTACGTTGTTCGAGACTTTTAATTGTCGGTTGTATGTTTGTTGGTTTGGTGGGTTTACGGGGGAGACCATCGGCCAATGTTCGATTGAATAAGATTTGACCAGGAGATGGTGTGTTGTTATCAATTGGAACGGAGAGCAATCATCGATAGAAAGGGATCAGAATTAGTTTCAAGTGATTTTAATAATGTTCGTTTGACTAGTTTAACTTGGCTTTCGATGAATCCATTACTTCTAGGGTAATGAGGAGAGCTGGTTTCATGTCGGATCCCAAAAGATTTAACGAATTGTTTGTAAGCATTTCCACTGAAGTGTGGACCATTATCTGATCTTATGACAACTGGTATGCCATGTTCACTGATAATTTGTTTGGTTAGATTTGTTATTTTCTGACTGGTGCTTTGACCTTTTGGTATTTTCCGTACAAAGGGGAATTTTGAAAAGTAGTCGGAAATAAGTAAGTATTCATCTCCTTTCAAATAGAAGAGGTCTGTCCCAATAGTGTGCCATGGACCAGGAGGTATCTCTGTCTGTATTAGTGGCTCTTTCTGTTGAGTTGGTTGGAGTGATTGACAGATTCGGCATGATTTGGTGATATTTTCAATATCTTGGTTAATGTTTCTCCAGAATACTGAGGTTCGAGCGCGTAACTTGGTTTTTTCGATTCCCTAGTGAGGCTCGTGTAATTTACTCAGTATTTCATGTTTCATTGATTTTGGGATGATAATTCTTCGGCTTTTTAAGAGTAAGCCTTCTTCGAGACCAATTTCATCTCTGTAGTTCCAGTAGGGTTTTGTTAACATAGTGGTTTCTTGTATAGTTTCTGGCCATCCTGTGTATACTATTTCTTTCAGAGCGTTTAATTCATAATCTTTCGCGGTTTCTTCGCGTATTCTTTGTAAGATGTTGTTACTAAATTCTGTCATAACTTGGTGTATTTTGACATCCATGTCTTTAATTTGATTATTTGTTTCAGATGAAAGTCTTGATAATACATCTGCTACTTTCATTTCTTGGCCAGGAATGTATTTTATTGTGAGGTCGTATGGCTGTATTCGGAGTAACATTCTTTGTAGTCGGGGTGGTGCTGCTTTGAAATTCTTCAATTGGATGGTACTTAGTGGTTTGTGGTCACTCTCTACAATGAAGGTTTGTCCGTATAGATAAGTATGGAATCTTTCGCACCCACAGACAACAGCAAGTAACTCTCTCTCAATGTTTGCATAACGGCTTTCTTCATCTGATAAGGCTTTGCTAGCAAAAGCTACAGGTTGACCATTTTGCATTAGTGTGGCACCTAACCCTTTCATTGAGGCATCAACTTGAACTGTTATAGGTTTTCTATTATCAAAGTATGCCAACGTTGTATGGTCTGAGATAGTTTGTTTGATTTTGTTGAAAGCTGTTTCATGGCTGGCATTCCAAGCAAATACCTGATCTTTCTTGATAAGATCACGGAGGGGGGCTGTCAGATCACTGGCATTCTTGATGAAATTGCTCATATATGTTGTAAGTCCTAAAAAGGATTGTAATTCTTGTTTGTTTTGAGGTGACTTCATGTTTTGTAATGCAGATACTTTGTCTGGGTCAGGTTTAGCGCCATCTTCAGTACATATTCTTCCATAAAATTTTATTTCTTTTTGTTTTATTTTACATTTGTCTGGATTTAGTTTGAGACCTGTGGCTTTACATTGTTGTATCATTTTCTTAAGATTTGTATTATGTTCAGCTTCATCTTTTCCAAACACAACTATGTCATCGCTTATGCCAATAACACATTGACAACCTTCAAAAGTCTGATCAATCTTGTGCTGGAAAATGTCTTGGCTCATTTTTAGACCAAAAGGCATTCTCAGAAATCTGTAGCGGCCAAAAGGAGTATTGAATGTTGTTAAGTAACTTGATTGGTTGTCTAACTCAATGTTCCAATATCCACATTTGGCATCAAGGATCGAAAAGAACTTTGCACCGCTTAGTTTAGGTAGTATTTCTTCTAATGTAGGTGTGACATAATGTTCTCTTTTAATGGCTTTATTTAGGTCTTTGGGATCTAGACATAGTCTTAATCTGCCATTGGCCTTTTCTCTATAAACGAGACTGTTAACCCAGCTTGTGGGCTCTCCTTCTGCTACTTTTGTTATAATGTTCGTTTGGCACATTTCGTCTAGCTCCTTTTTTATTCTTTCTTTGAGAGCAATTGGTATTTTCCGTTGGGCATGAATGACTGGAGGCATATTGTGGTCGAGATGGATTTTATACTGGCCTTTAAATTTTCCTATGCCATCAAAAACATCTGGGTACTGATCTATCAGCTCTTCTTAATTTTGTATCATTGTTTCTCGCTTTATCACGCAGTTCATCGTAACAAGTTCCAATGATTCTGCTGATGGTAGCCCATTATTGCAGACCCTGCATCTTCTGTGACATAAAACAATGCACTGTGCCGTATGTTATTGTAGTTGCAGTCTATTATACATGTGCCAAATTGTTTGATTTTATGTCCACCATATCCTGTCAATACCTTTTGTGATGGTGTGAGAGAATTTGGGTTTCCATTGTTGTCTAATTGTTTGGGAAACATTCTCTTGTACAGTCTCAGTGGTAAGGCATTTCCTTGTGCCCCTGTGTCGATTTTAACTTTGAGAGTTGTGTGAGATGTCTGGTAATCTGGAAGGTCGACATTGATCTTTGCAAAGACTTCGTCTCTTTTGTTTGTTGCTTGTTTTATTGATTCAATTGAAACGCATTCAAATGACAATTCTTCAATATCTTCTCGCATCTCATGCACAGCCTTCGACTGATTGAATTTCTGAGTAAATAAGATTGTACTTTTCTTTCTTAGTTGTTACTTGACCTTCTTGACACCATGTTGTGATGTTTGATGTGATATAAATATTTGGATTAACTGGATAACACTTTGGGATGATATCAATAACTTTATTCAACTAACGGTTTTACATAAGAGGAAGTAAACAATAACAAAGATTCTACTTTCGCTTTTATATTGAAGTGATTCCGTACAATATTAATATCTAGGTAATCTTTACATTTAAGTGGTCCCCTGTATATTTACTATCCAATTACTCACACACATATATCATAACACGTCCCATATTTTGACGCGATTTAGGGCACTTCGTGAGCGAAAAAGAGGCCCAAAGATTTGTGCGGGATAGTCATTGTTACACAAAGTAGCATACAATATCCTGCCCATCAATGTTTTTGTTTATGCATCTTAACAACGCCACACCACATTATCTCATTCGTCTGTAGTTTTTAATTCATCATGTGTTGTTGATGAAGGGGAGACCCGAAACGTCCATTTTATGTGTTTTCGAATATTAAACTGAAGCTTACATTCAATTTCACAGTTATAATTTATTTATTTATTTCAATTTTGAATATAAAAAAGCAAGAACAATTCAAAAAATAATTCTATGTGATGAAACCACGTACAGAAGGCATAGCAACATAAACATTTTCGGCAATTTAAAAACATATGTTTATAAATATAATTTAAGAAGTGTCACACTTTGTGACACAGCAGCAACGTGTCTAAAATCGGTCGCACATCTATTCGGTAACTTGTGGGATCAATTATCTTCATCGTTATTTATTTCGGGAATTCTCAATGAAAACATTTTTAAGTAAGTCCTTCTGAGCCACTTGGACTCATTGTAAGACAAATTAAGTTCTTTAGAGCCTTGTAGCCAATGGTGCAGGAGTTATTCCGGTTTCAATAGCGTGAAGCGGACAATTAACGTATTTGTTTGAAAATCTTTGAACAGGACGCTAGTCTATCGCAGATTACTATCCCAGCTTGACAGGTACTCTTTTACACCTGAATGGAGTGAGAGATTGGAGTAAATTTTCCTGCTCTAGAAAGTACAAATTGGCTTCGGTCGGAATCGAACACAGAACCTCTGAGTCCAGAGTACAACGCGCTAACCATGGGCCATCTTGCCTCCTAAGCTTATAAATCCGGAACTTATCCATGTTTCTGTAGCGTTGAGCAGATAGATAACAGTTTAAAATTTAGAAAATTAAAATTCCCTTTTTCATCCTTAATTATTATTATTATTATTATTATTATTATTATTATTATTATTATTATTATTATTATTATTATTATTATTATTATTATTATTATTATTATTATCATTATTACTATCATTGTTTGACTTGGTTTATTATTGATTTTATTTACTTGATTTGTTGATGAAAATATTATATTCTTGTATGAGTTATATTGGCAATTGCCTACAAATAAAATTTTGAATCTTGTAAAAAAAATAATAATAATGCATTCGCGCAGGTGTGTCCTGGGAAAAAGACTCCTTCCGCAATAAGACAAAACTGTCCCAGGACAAATTTGTCCTGTCCCACTGGAGAAAACTTCTATTCAAAAGGGGTTCCGCACTAGGACAGGACTGTCCCAGGACACACCTCGCGTATCGCTTGCGCAAATGCATTATTTTTTTTTTTTTACAAGATTAAAAAGTTTATTTGTAGGCAATTGCCAATATAACTCTTCCCGCTCTCCTACTCACAAACACACACACACACACACATCTCCCACCCTTCTTTATCAGAATTCACATCTACGGGTTCTTTGTTCGCCTCAACCAAGCGTAAAACTCACCCGACAATTTTATCCCATCTACTTCCAATACCACATCTGACACAATCTTTGTCACTTCGCCACGTTCCATCGTGTGTCACACCGTGCGTTTGCCGTTTTTACGTAGACACGACTCAATTGGTCCCGTTCCAATCGTTTCTGTCATCCCTTTCTTCCTTTGTTCGCTGAGAAGGCAATTTTGTTGAATACGAGTATGCTTTGTTAGCGTACACAACATCGGTTGCTGTAGGAGATTGATTACACCAATATACCATCTCCTGGACAGACTTCCCCGACCTAGCAGCTATCCTTTAAATCGTTCTGTGATTTCTCTCAGCAATTTCGTTACCCTCGAGCGGTAGGCGCAGCTCAACCTCTGTCTTATTCAAGAACGTGGTCATATCACCGGTCTTGATGCAGGGGCCATTGTCACTCAATAGTTCACCCAGTGCATCTAGCTCCAAGACAACACTGTGGAGTTGTTCACAAACTAATCGCGTTGTCTCATTCCTTAGTTTCCTCCTTATAGCAAATCTACTTGGCCCACAGCCAATCAAAGTCAAATAAGGGACACCATGCACATGTGTTATGTCTGTCGCTAGCCTTTGCCATGTAGAGGCAGCTTCAAATGTTCCATGCTCCCATTTACTGGCCAAAGCATTTAAAATCTTCACCACCCTTTCAACAATGTCCTTCTTAACAGAAATTCTCAATTGTTTTTCAGACAAATTATATGATGTCCTGTCCACTCAAAAACAATGTTGATTGTGTAATTTCATATCTTCTGATACTCCCATGCCACAACTTTCCTCTCAGCAACTAACCATTTCTTTGGGACTCTCTTCATCTCGTCCTCAATATTGTTTTTGTTTATTATTATTATTATTATTATTATTATTATTATTATTATTATTATTATTATTATTATTATTATTATTATTATTATTATTATTATTACTATCGTTACTACTACTACTTCTTCTACTACTACTACTATACTACTACTACTACTACTACTACTACTACTACTACACTACTACTACTACTACTACTAACTACTACTACTACTACTACTACTACTACTACTACTACTACTACTACTGCTGCTGCTGCTACTACTTCTACTACTACTACTACTACTACTACTACTACTACTACTATTACTACTACTACTACTACTACTACTATTACTACTATCAATATTAATTTGCCACCGCCGCCTCATTTCAGTAAAAACCCTGAGTTTAGCAGATCCTGAAATGTGAATTTCAATTCTTCTATTTATAGCATGCAAATTCGTCACTTTCATATATTTTTTTCACTATAGATTCGATTTCCATCATTTAGGCTACCTTACCGTGATATAATACAATATGGTAACATTTGATAAATCTTTTTTGAAATATCATAAAAATCATCTTTCAAGTCATTTGTCTTTTCACTCTAAATATTTTCTTTCGCGGTATTCAATATTTAAAGTCAAAAGATTGTTTAATGATTTATGAAAAAAATATCCTTTTTTGTACATGTCTATTAGATGATGATAGAGCGCACATATATCTCTAAAGACCTGATCGTCACCGATGACGGTGATGCCTACATATCGGTATGTGCAGACATTACTTGGTTGAACCCTTCCACAGATAGTGGGAACTTCACGAGAAAGATCTATACTATTGATGCCTGTAATAAGTAAGTTGGGTGAATAAAGGTATTGGTCAAATTAAAGTATCGCCACTGGTTATGGGATAAGGAGATTTACTCGTGTCACTTATTTCATGTTATACTGATCGAGATTATTCTTATAGTGACGATAGGGACGCTTCGCTCTAAAATTTATCTGAAATAAAGAATATCAATGAAGCCAGTGTCTAGCTTGGAGTTGATAAAAATTGAAGACGATCATGTGTATTAGTAGTTACTGAATAGTTATTCATGCCCCAGATAGTCCTCAATTATTAGACCCCGCCAATGAAAATTGAGAAAACATAGAGGGGCTGGGGATCGGGAGAAGGATCCTCGAAAAACAAGTGGAAGAACGAGGAGCATCGTGGAAGAATGATATCATTTTATCTTTAGAGCTTCGATATAACCGGTTCAAGACTCGAAACATGCCTGTCGAGCTGTGTAGCGTTATGCAAATCGCCTGGTTTGGCTTAAGAAGTGCTTTACTTAAGGCATTAGCATCTAATCGTATAATTACAAGAATAAGACGACCTATCCAAACGACAGCAGCAGCTTCTAATGGCGTTACACTACTACTATGTCATGATGATCTTCCAGGTCGCAAATTCATCGCCGCATTCGTGTACGATCGCGACTCCGCCCGGAAGCTTCGTCACAACGCAACGCTTGACTAGATGCTCTGTGGTTTCGGGCTCTTGTCCACAATGCTTACATGTGGGACAGTTGGAAAGTCTCCACTGATGAAGCGCCGCTACCGTAAGGCATGTTCTCTACCGAAATCGATTCGCCGCCACCCAGTGCTTCCTCTTGCAGTACAGAAGCCCGGCCTCTTCTCCCCCAGTTTCGAGGAGTGGACATCCCGATCCCGGCTCCCTCGATGGATTGAATTCGTCCAAGCCGACTTCCATTACGTATACCTGTCCGAAGTCAGGAAGCAACGTACAAGGGTTGCCAGGACTTATTCGGCTCGAAACTGGGGCGCCGAGCATCATGCGCTTGAGAGGGGTTTCCCCACAACCTCTCTCGATTTTATTAAGCCTGTCAGTTGTAATAGTCTCCCATTCTCTAGGCGTTGTTGCCAGCGTCCCGACACTGCGTGAACTTGCATAGTTTTACATCAAACTACTCAACGTTCTATCTCCTACCCCACACAGGAGTGCAATACTCCACGGTGGAATAGCATAGTGCCAGGGTGGACGTTCACTAATGGATCACCGCTTTGACGTTGGTGAGATGCTTGGGGCAAAGGTGTCATTCCGGTTGACAGTCATTAGGCCATCCCGGATTTCAAGCCGATACGCAGGTGCCATGAACGATCCACAGAGCATATGACTGAATGGCGATCCAACCCGGTACCCGAATGGCGTTGGTTATCCCGGGCTCCTCACTACGTTATCCAGGCGGCGAAATCACTATCGGCAGCCATGTCACAATTCAGCGCTAAACAAGATGCACTGCGGTTTCAGGATCTTTGACTCAACGTCTACAAATGGGAGATACAAATCTTGAGCTTTTATATAGAGCAATATCCACTAAACGTGCTCATAGCGCTTTAAAATCGGTCCCTGACCAATATAACAGGTAACATGTAGAACGGGACATGGCTCCTGTTAGGCGATATTGTAATTTTTTTCCGACAGATACAACGCTGTTAACGGCCAGGTACTCATTTTACACCTGAATACGGTGAGAGAATGTGAGTGAATAGCCTTTTTAAAGGACTCAACTATGCGCAGGACCTTCCGATCCGAAAGCGAGTGGCATACCACTAAACCACATAGCCGCAAATAATGAAATGCCCCATTGATGCGACTAGACAGGTTGTGGACCTTAGTCTGTTTGCAGCCACTCAATGTCTCCTCTTGCTGGTACAGAAGCCTGCCAACTTTTCTCACATTAATTGTCTAAAGACGACGACTCGGGCCCCACGAGGGAACCGTTTTTTCAAAGCCGACTTCCATCTCGTAAGTACAAACCCAGCCGGAGTCAAAGTAGCTAAGTACAAGGTGTCACTAGTTGTATGACATTAAGATAGAAATATATTTCCAACTACAAACGGATTGATGATATTACAAAAGGTCCCCACAAAAGTATAGCTTTAAATTATTAAACAAGTCTGCTGATTTAATTAAATTGCAACTTTATTTTAAAAATAAGAGATTGTCAAAATAAAAACGGAGTTTGACAATAAAACGTACCAATTTGGTAACACACAAAGACAATACAATACACACAAATAAATCTTCTCTTGTTCTTTTCTCGGGTTTTCTCCTCCGTCTCTTGTAGAGGCGTTGGTATGGCTTCCCTTTTAAGAAGATGTGTAGTAGGGGTATTTCTTCACTCTTGACCGATCACGATCCACCAAATGTTGAGAACAACCGTGCTTCTCAAACGAACTTGACACACAAGACCTATTACTATCCATATGTGTCTGGATAGAGATTTGACCGGACAAGTTTTATGGCAGCCAAATATATATTATCACACTCTTTTATGGAGATGTGATCTTTTGGCCTCCTCTGTGTTATAATTTATTGGGACCCATATACATAGGAACAAATCGACTATGATTTTAACTATCTCGTTTAGATCGGACTGACATTGCATAGATCGGCCTTTCCTATGCTATGAGTTGTTTTTTTTTTTTTTTTTTTTTTTTTTTTGTTTTTTTTTTCTTTTTCTTTTTGGTCACCCCTTTGCGGACTTACACAGTTCAGTAACCTGCACTATGCCTTGATATTTTCCGGCCCCGAACGTTTCTAACACAACCAACCCTGCATTGTGCGATCAAGAATAGCAAGTGACGATTTGCGGCCTGCCATGGGTTTATATATCACGATGAGTAATGTTTATAGGACGACCGAGAGGGGTTCTCAACACAAGATAGCTTAACATCTAGGTTTGAAAATAAACAATTCAACGGTCGCATTGAGCCAGTTTCGCATTGAGACGTAAGCGCGTTCTACAGTTACTTGACACAAGGGTTGCCGAAACTTAATCCGGTCCACACGAAGGGCACCGTTCATTATGCGTCTGAGAGACCTTGCCCCACTTATCCTTTCTATTTCCTGTTGCCAGCACCAGGCAAGCGTTAACCCCCGACACTTTGTGCATGGACTTTCTAAGTTTTGCATTGACATTCTCAACGTTCTTGCCTCTACCCCTTACCGGAGCGCAGGACTCCGAAGTGGAAAATATAGCATAGTGCAAGGGCCGCTGTTCCTGGGTTTATCTTATCCGCTTCCTCAGAAAACTGTTGTACTGTAAGTAAGGTTGAGGCCCAACTTAACCTCCAGATACTTTGGATACTCCTTATGGCCTCGTCGTGCGAGGTTTACCCTCTTGTGTGGCTCGCATTTTACCCTTATAAGTGATATATATATATACTAAAGCGACCCATACCGGTGCTCGAATGACTTCGGTCATCCCTGGCGCTTGGACAAATTGTAGCACTGTGTACTTATGGCAACTTAGAACAGTAGTTCTAATCACGGACAGACAAAAAACAGTTTACGAAAAATGAACATGAGGTGTGGGGACGAGGGGAGAGGGGGAAAGGGGGGGGGGGGGGGGGGAGGGAGTACAGACATTTAAAGCTGTTATTGATCGTAATTGGTGGAAATCCACACCGTCGACCTTATGGGTGGTGCAACTCAAGCCCAATGGAAAACTAGATTTCGCTGGAATTGAACAATTTAAGATGAAAATAATATTGTTTCTTTACGATTTATCTA
>NC_088360.1:61590001-61625001 GCF_034508935.2 Berghia stephanieae | reverse complement strand
GTCATAAGGCCCAGCTGGGTGGTCAGAAAAATATTCTCGACCTCACCGGGCCCTGGATCGATCTCTTGTGAAGCAAACCAACTGAGCTATCGGGTCCCCTCCCACTCCACAGTTACACAAGTTATTGACTGGTTGTCCCCCCCCCCCCCCCCCCCCCCCCCACGCCAAATGAAAGGTGAAAAGTTCTAAAGTTGTGTTTTGTACCTTATTTTGTTCCATTCATTATCTCTCAAGTGAAGTTTCCATCTTAATGGTAATTTTGCAACATAATTATGTCTATAGGCAATGTATTGATAAATGCCGTGTGTATGAATACAATGTAAAAACAATTTGTATATTTTTGTAATAATTCGAAGTTTATATATTTGCAGGTCTGACATCCGAACCCGCTTATGGGCCTAGTTTAACATTGTTGTAATGGACAATATTTTGAATCATTTATTTTGGAGATTTCCATTACAACAACAAGATCATAAGGAATTGGATTATCAGACCTGCAAATAAGTTAACGTCGACTACATTGCGTTTTTAGTATTTCCTGCTAACAACGAGGAAAGTAACCAGTTAACTCTAGAATAACTGGTATTAAAAAATTTGGCCAGAAAACTAGTCCTTAAAATATCGATCGAATTAAATGACGGTCATCTGCGAAGTTCCATATTTGACGGTTTTTACCAAGATGAGGGTCATTTAAATCGATCGATTTTTGAAGGACGAGTTTTCTAGCCAAACTTTTAAATTCGTTTTCTTCCCGAGACCGACAGTTAACTCGTTAACAATGTGGGTTTTCAGACATGCTAATAAGTATACGTATGGTAGGCCGAGTTGAGTAATGTGTACATAATTAATGGTCTTGCCAATTTTTTTCTTGCAGGTGGTGGATATGCACAATGATATCTACAGTGACTTGGATACAATTGTCAACTTCCAATGTCAAGATGGCTACAATGACACCATCAATGGAGGTTATTCGGTAGCCCTTGACACTTTCTACCATGCTACCCAAACAATTAAAATGTACAATGGTAATTGTGAATTTTGATTTTTAAAAATTTTTTTCAATAATTAATTTAAAAATCATTACCAATGGATTGGACAATACAGGTTTTAGAATAAAAGTAGATTTGTGAATGAAGATGGCCTGCATACACATCCGCCTTATTCGAGTCTGCTAACAACAAATTGTTACGGTCTTTAATTAAAGTGATACTAAGCTGTTAGAAGCTGTGGGCTGTAAAGGTAATAAACAAAACTGAATATAAGTGCTTCAAAAAAGACGAAGTACCAAACACGGAACGTTTCAGGCTCAACACCCTTCTTCAGCCAACAACAAAAACATTTAAAACACAAATACATTACATAAAACCCAGATAACGCCTCCATTTTGGTTTTTAAGTGATCTATTTATGTTTTAAATGTTTTTTCTTTTGTCTTTTTTTTTTTTTTTTGGTTTTTTTTTTTTTTTTTTTTTTTTTTTTTTTTTTTTGGGGGGGGGGGACTTTCAGTGTTAGGTATTTTTTTTCTTTTTGGAAGCTGTTATATGATTTTTAGTTCATTGCTTTTAATATGTCTTTTAACCAAGGACGCATCGTGTCCACCGCTGTACCCGGCTATACGCATACTTTTGTAATTATGGCCAGTAAACTTCAAATAGTATTAATCGATTTGATGACTCTTGACTTGATCACAAGTCTAGGGAGGCTGACTTTTTGTGATGATATTTTCTTGTATCTTCGTTTCTGCTTTTTGTGGGGTTGGGGAAAGGTCTAGATTGAAGAATTGGTAGAACAGTTGCTTCGTAAGAAAAGGGACTTATACTGATACTGGGTGTAGTCAAGATTTTTATGACGATGGATGCTGGGGCTGTAAGATTTATCTCAATACTAGTTTGATAATGCTATGGTCTTTTTATGAGAACAGAAACATGGGTTAAGATACTCCGGTTTCAAGGCCTATGGCTCTGACTCTGAAGATCTTTTTTGTTAGGCACTGTATCACCCAACCTTATCTGAATTTTATCTTGCACCAGTGCCTTCTCCGATTTTTCAATGACATATACTACACATCTGGACCACGCTTGTCTTTTTCCAGACTGGTACGGGTTCCAACCATTGCCGCTTACACGGGCTTTGGTTCATTTTGACCGTCGAGTTGACAATGCGTATTGGGATGGGCGTACCTTGATGGTGGGTGATGGAGGTGAAATGGACACTTATCCCTTTTCTACCCTGGATACTGTGGCACACGAAATTAGTCATGGGGTCACCGAGCATCGCTCTGGTCTACGATACATGTAAGCTACGAGGGCTCTTTCAGAAATAACCGAAAAATGTCCATTGCTCAGCAACCAGTGGAGATTTTTTAATTCTGTAAACGACATGATATTCCTTATTTCCTTACGGATATTCCCAGAAATTATGAAGTGCATCATTTTGCACAATGAATTTCTAGACGATTTTAAAGATGGCGGCCCACCTTGAAACTTGGTCAAAGGAGGAAATCAGAGCTGTCATACGTTTTTTGAACGCCAAAAGTCTGAATCCTACCAAAATTCATAAAGAACTTCAGAGTGTATATGGTGAGCATGTTATAAGCGTTACACAAGTCTATCACTGGTGTAATTTGTTTGAAGCCGGCCATTCCGACTTGACAGACAGGGAAGGGAGAGGGCGTTCGATAACTGCGACGTCAGAAGACAATGTGAAGCGAGTTGATGAGCTTATTCGTCAAGACAGGAGGTTGAAACTTCATGAAATCGCAAGCAGTCTTGAAATTTCGGAAACTTCTGCCCATAGAATTGTATTTGATGAACTTGGCTACAGAAAAGTCAGCGCAAGATGGGTTCCTAAGCAATTGACAGACAATCATAAAGAACAAAGATTGGACATCTGCAGGGAACTTTTGAGAAGCAAGAGCTCACGCAGGGTTCACGGGCATACTGCCAACGCCGGCGGAGACTTTCTAGGGTACGATGTGACTTTTCTTGACAGCATAGTCACCGGTGATGAGACTTGGTTGCACCATTGCACCCCAGAAACAAAGCAAGATTCGATGACATGGAAACATCCATCCTCACCTGCCGCGAAGAAATTCAAAGTCATGCGGTCAGCAAAGAAAATAATGGGAACTGTTTTCTGGGACAGTCGTGGTGTTATTCTGTTCGAAATCTTACAACCTGGAGAAACAATCAATGCTGCAAGGTACTGCCAAACTCTTGACAAGCTTAGGAGGCCATTCGCAGAAAGCGCCCAGGGCAGTTGACCAACGGGGTCATTTTGCAACACGACAACGCTACACCCCACACAGCACGAGTGACGCAAGGTTGGCTAGAGAAATATGGATGGGAGATTTTGCCACACCCACCACACAGTCCAGACCTCGCACCATCTGATTATCACCTCTTTGGGCCACTGAAACGTGAGCTGGCAGGAAAGCGCTTTGATGTCGATGAAGAGCTTGTTGACCATGTGCGGAAATGGCTACAAAACCTTGACGGAAATTTCTTCCGAGAGGGTATCTATTCCATGGTGCGGTGTTGGCAGAAGTGTGTCGACAGACTTGGCTGTTACGTAGAGAAATGAAGGACGAGTCAAGGTATGAACACGTGCAAGAATTTTGTTGATAGCATAAAAAACGCGGATTTTACAGGCATTTTTCGGTTAATTATGAAAGAGCCCTCGTATTTTTTGTAAAAAATTTTCAGCACCGTGTTTCGTGTGGTAGTCGTATTAGTATTAGAATTAAAAGTAGGAGTAGTAGTAGTATTAGTAGTATTAGTAGTAGTAGTAGTAGTAGTAGTAGTAGTAGTATTAGTAGTAGTAGTAGTAGTAGTAGTAGTAGTAGTAGTAGTAGCAGTAGTGGTAGTAGTAGTGGTAGTAGTAGTAGTAGTAGTAGTAGTAGTAGTAGTAGTAGTAGTAGTAGTAGTAGTAGTAGTAGTAGTAGTAGTAGTAGTAACAGTAGTAGTAGTGTAATCTGTGGTTTACCAGGGAGATTAAATTTTATTAAATAAAAAAACAATAATGATAATTCTCCCGACCACCCAGGCGTTATACAGAGACAGTCAGCTTCTACACCCGTAGAATCGCCCTGTTAAGAAATTGCATATAATAGAGGTCTGCGAGGCCTATTATTTCCCCGTTACACAATAAATGATAAATTAAACAGCGATAATTAATGGCTCGAATAGCTTTCTAAGAGTATAACCTTCACAATGAAATTATTAATGAATAAGAAAACAAGTTCCAGTCCCACTTATGTTTGACAATAAATGTTAAATAGTCTGATTTATTCTGATTTTTTGTTTTATTACATCATTGAACACTTAAACATAACCATTGATTTCTTTATTTTTGCGAAGGACTTATCTTGTGGAGTACATGTTTTCTTAAGAAGGTTTTGCTCGTCCTTCCGGTACTTTTTTAACCTTGTCCAGGCTGATGTCAGGATGTCAGGCTGGAATCCCTCTTCACATTCCAGCCTAGGAAGGGATTGAAATCTGATTCGATATGATAGATATGTATGGCGCTAGAAACTCCGTCTTAAACTTTTTGGCCTGATTCAGTGAATTGTGTTCCCTCAGATAGTGTTAAATTTTGTAAATATGTGTACATATATTTAATAGTAATGAAGTCCTAACCTTATGATAAAGATACTATTTGATTCAAAGCTAGTGTAAAGTCAGACCTAGCTCACAGGTTCAAATGGCATACGGCTAAACAAGCCTTTTACTGTCATTGTGAAAAGTCTACTGCGTGAGCGTTACAAGTATAAACTCATTAAATATTTAAAGTAAGATAAATATTACTAGCGCCCATAAAGGAAGATCTTAAATAACCCTAGGTATACAAATGATAGTTACGCCAGCCTCGTGAACTTTGCAAGACTTCACTGGTCTAGATAAAACAACGACATTGTAATGTATGATCAAATTACCTATCCAAGTCCTAATGATACAATGATTATCAAGTCATAATGATATAATCATAAGGTATAGTTCGAATAGGAGGATAATGTTGTGATATAGTGGTAGAGAAGTAAGAATTTTTAAAAATTAATCAGTGTTTTCACTCAGACTCAGACCTAATAGAATACCACACCATTTACTAGTAAAACAAGGCAGAGTTCTTTTCCTTGAAGATTTAGTTTTTCTGAAGAGTGCGAAGCTGTTCAATATACCTAACGTGTTTTTATATCCTCCAAGCGAACCTCTAGTCACCTAACGTGCGTCTTTGTTTCGAAACTAGTGTGTGGATTGTGTGGGCTTGTCTATCCAAATGTTAACATTTTTCATTTCGCTTTTCATTGTCCAGATATCCCGGACAGCCATGCGATCGTCGTAACGAGTGTGTCACGTGTTAATTATGTTGTTTGTTTGGATATTTTTAAAAAAAAATTTTTTTGGCAAATTGGTGTGAACTGTCATACTCGGCAGGGGAAATAATTCGTTGTCCACAAATTTCAACTGATGGCTGCTTTCGTCGTAAGGCGTGGAACATATCTGTTGGATTTCCATCACCACAAGTAGTAGTAGAAGTAGTAGTAGTAGTAGTAGTAGTAGTAGTAGTAGTAGTAGTAGTAGTAGTAGTAGTAGTAGTAGTAGTAGTAGTAGTAGTTGTTGTTGTTGTTGTTCCCGATTGTGGGGGGGGGGGGTGTTATAATGACAGTTTGGATCGTTCTCTTGTACCTATATATATATATATATATATATATATATATATATATATATATATATATATATATATATATATATATATACTAGTAAAAAGCCCGCAATTTCGCGGGGAAAGAACTATTTTCATTCGATATTGCCTGAATCATTTTTTTGATTATCTTGATTACGATTAGATGCACCCTTTAATCGATGTGCTTGTCGCTGCCATACTTTATTCCGCATGATTTCAGTTTATCAGTCAGTAGATATCAATATCAATAAGTCACAAGTCTTTCCACGCTTGACTTGGGAAGCCTTCCGAAAGTTCCTACAAAGGGAAACAACTTACATAATATTCCCTCAACTAACCCCATGAAAAAGTAAAACCTAGAGTACCTTTAACAAACCCTAATAGGAAAATAAACATTGAGCATTATGATTAACCCTAATAGAAAAAAAAACACTCTCAGACTGCTTTGCACTACCTTTCAATACTTCACAAATTAAAATGGCGGCCGAGAATCAAAACAATGGTCAATTTAGGAGATTTTAAACTTTCACAAAACTATCAAGGTTTGTTCTAGAGTTTTAGAAATGCTTCTATATGATGACAAATTTAATAAATAAACGCCTGACAAAATATCTACGGTGAAAATACAAATTGAAAGAATATTGGGATGTAGGAGCTTTCGGAATGTCTCCCCCCTAGCACCTTTACTAAGTCTTATGACTAACCCTAATAGAAAAAAAAATATCCTCACAAATCTATATGGTGACAAATTGAATAAATGAAAGCCTGACAAAAGATCAACGGTGAAAATACAAATTGAAAGAATACGGGGGATGTAGGAGCTTTCGGAATATCTCCCCTTTACCTAACTTATGTGAGGTCAAATGAAAATTTGAAGCAGACGCCAAAAATATCAAGTTTGTTCGGGCTAGAAGCTAGACAGATAACATTGACTGTTTGCCGACAACGTTTAACTAAATATTTCCCAGGGCAATAATTATCACATCCGTGGCATAAAAACGACCGTAATATCAGCAGTAATATTAGTAGACGTTGTTAATCGGTGAAACTTGTTTAAAATTTGTGTAAATCCGAATACATACCTTCATGTGATCAAGTGAACAATATCACTATGAATGCCACGATTTGCTGAAAAATGCCAACACACACACACATGTATACACAACACACAACACACACACAAACACACACACGCACACACACAAACATACACGCAATTAGAACATACTACTTCATAACAACACTGGTCACCGCTAAATCAACAACACAACGGAAGTAATAATAATACTAATAATACTTGATGTCATAAATAGATGACGCAAACTGACAACTTTTTACAGTGTAAAAATTAGTTGATTTTGAGGAGATTCTTAGTATCGTCGGTACATATTTTATGATATCTGTTTGACTCAACAAACTTTCAAACTGACTTTAAATTATAAAAGGAAATCAAGTTATCTGTTTATCTATCTGTAAAAAATACATTTCTAATTTTCAAATCTTTCAATAGAGTTGTGCGCCGTATCATTTTTTTTATTGACTCAAATAAGCACAATGTTCTCCACAATGCTATATTTTTTTAAAGGATATATATATATATATATATATATATATATATATATATATATATATATATATATATATATATATATATATAGAATCGTGTTTGATACAAATATGGTACGAAAAGTGCTCGACATGTAGTAATGGAGCGAATTATTATTTAAAATATTTACCACAATGTTTGGGACAGTCTACATCATTGATGAAACATTGATGTAGACTGTCCCAAACATTGTGGTAAATATTTTAAATAATATATATATATATATATATATATATATATATATATATATATATATATATATATATATAGTGGACTCCGGATAACACGATGCCCAGGGGAACCGAGAAAAAATCGACATATCCGAAATCAACTTAACCGGAGTGTAATCAAATGAGCAAAAACGCCTGTGAACAAAGCAAACCAATCTAGAATAAGTATGTCCCTTCATATCGCGCGGTCTCTGTAGTGGTCATCAGAGGCTCCTACCCCCAATAGCCCCATAGAGGAATCAGAATACATAAAAATCGGAATTTGAGATTTAAAAAGCGGAATCAACTTACTGTTATTGACTATGACATGCTTTGCAACAGAAAATGTAATAGACAATCCAAAAGTACTCAAATGATAAAATATAAAATGTGTAAAAATGTACAGATTGTGAAAAGAATAAGAATGGGGTCAAATAATAATAGAGAACACACAGGTCCTAGCCGTCTGAGAGCAAATCATTGAATGGATGGATTTAACCTTGTCAGGACCCTCCCTCCCCCCCCCCCCCTCCCCCCACACACACACCTAATTAAACAAACGCGCGTGCCGGCACACACACACACACACACACACACACACACACACAAATACACAGGGCTAAAATTAAATAGGGAAAGAAGCTGACCGATCGAAGCCAACATATAATATTACCAAGGTCATTGACCTCACACCATAATAATAATACATACATACTTCGGTCAACCCCCCTCACAAACATATATATATATTATCCGACATCAGCAGCAGACACTTTGAAGGGATTAATCAGACACAAAATGTGTGTTGATTGACCATAGGAGATGCTGACGAAATAAGCCACAGCTCACTTTTTTTTTCACTAGAAATTGTTTTTTTTTTAATTTTCCTCGATTGGAAAGGTGCAAAGCGGAATTTTTGCCTTGAATGTGGAATGTATACCAATTAAGTGAAATTATTCCGCGAAAAGCGGAAGGGTAGGAGCCTCTAGGTCAAGGTCATGCTTCTTGTAAATCGTCGAGACAGAAATAGCTGGTATGCCAATTTCCTATGCGATGATTTTCTGTCGCATGCCAGACTTTCCAAATTCATCGAATCTTCCTTTTCCGCGATAGGTTTGCTATTGTAGTTGTAGACTTGAATTCTTGATAAAATTGATATACTAATTAAGAGGGCCATTACATAGGATGGCCTGGGATTAGAACCAAAAAAAATCTTGAACTTGAAGTTGCGACAATGTAAAATTTGAGATGGAGAAATTAAAGTTATTCAATACTGCGTATGTACATTGAACACGGACGTCAGGCAAAGCACCTACATCACATCGATGTGCGCCAATCGTTCGCGGATATTCTTAATCTTAACCACTAAAAATTCTTACTGGTAGCTTTTTTAAGCAATGGAAATACTTGTTTATTTGTGATTTTATTATAGTCATGAGTGATAAGAACATCGACTTAAGCGACATCGACTTATGTGGAGTTTTTTTTTTTTTTACTAATGTTATATAAGAAGAAGGGGGAGGGACCAAGAAAAAAAATCGACTTGGGTAAAAATCGACTTAGGCAACGTCGACGTATCCAGGGTGCACTCTATATATATATATATATATATATATATATATATATATATATATATTATATATATATATATATATATATATATAATATATAATATATATATATATATATAATATATTTATATATATTTATGCCTGCCATCATGATGCCTTTAAGATAAGGCTTATTTAAGTGTGAGTCTGTGTTTGTGTGTGTGTGTGTGTGTGTGTGTGGTTCCGTGCTTTTTTGTTTCATACATGTCTCTTTGCGTTTTGTGTCTATGCTGTAACTAAATGAAATAAGTGCCTTCATGAGCAATACGGATATTATTATTATCATCATCATTATCATCATCATCATCATCATCATCATCATCATCATCATTATTATTATTAATCATTTTCTTCTTATTATTATTGTTATTATTATTATTATTATTATTATTATTATTATTATTATTATTATTATTATTATTATTATTATTATTATTATTATTATAGTTCGGGGTCATATTAATTGATTGATATTTGGAGAAAAGGGGGACACAAATCGGTATTTGCAGAATAAGTCAGCCTCGTATAATTGTATTTTGATATTAGTCATTGATATCAATTTTAAGATGGAGGAGTGTGTATTGGAGTCCCGACAACCCATTTGATAGAGCACCCGCTTCACACGCAAAGGACCGAGATCAATCCCTGGTGAAGTCGAGATTTGACTTTGGTCCCCTGACGTCCATGCAGTGATTTGGTATCCGATTCTGATAGATCTGGTAGAAAGTACTTTACGATAGACTAGGGTCCAATCAGAAGAATAGCAAGTAATTGCTATTGTTTGTTTTACGCAATAGAACGGGGATAAAGTATATATATATATATATATATATATATATATATATATATATATATTTTATATATGTATGTATGTATAGGTTATTGGAGAAATAGAGAAGGTAGATAGAGATAGGGTGGGGAAGAGAGAGAGAGAGAGAGAGAGAGAGAGAGAGAGAGAGAAAATAATAATAAAGAGAGAGAGAGAGAGAGAGAGAGAGAGAGAGAGAGAGAGAGAGAGAGAGAGAGAGAGAGAGAGAGACTTAACTCTCTCCTTACCTGCCATTTTCCGGATTGTCCCCAAAACTTCACACCCAACCTATACAAAAAATTATTATTATTTTTCGCTCAAACACAAAAGCTGTTAGTTCTTGCTATACATATTTTTTCTGCTAAACGAGCTCTTCAACACAGTGTTAATATAATTTAACTATAGCAAACATATTTGTTCAAATATGATGATGTACAAAAGAAATCAGAATGAGAAAAAATGTTGGCTGCATCGTAACGAATGTGACGATTTTCATATGGGTGGTAAGGAGAGAGTTAAAACAAGAGGTTGAAAATCAGTGATCGATGAGTTTTACTATAACATACCAATGAAAATCATGCAACAGTTTTCAATACTGAATTTGAATTACATAGCGCGAGCCCAAATGTTTCAAAGTTATCGATATACTACTCTTTCTTGTCCTTGCCCCTCTGATATACTTTATCCAAAATATCTTCATATCATCATCATCATCATCATCATCATCATCATCATCATCATCATCATCTTCTTCTTCTTCTTCTTCTTCTTCTTCTTCTTCTTCTTCTTCTTCTTCTTCTTCTTCCAGCCCTGCCCCCTCCTCCTCTTCTTTGTTTCCATCCCCCTCCCCTTCCCATCCCATCCTCCGCTTTTCTGTTATTGTGTGTTATTGTAGTAGCGCCATTCGTGATTACTTATTTTGATATTTTCAAAGATTTTGGCTTTTTTCAAAGGGGCGAATCTGGAGCTATCAACGAAGCATTCTCTGATATGGCCGGGGAGGCAGTTGAGGTCTTTGTAAGAGGCGGTAATGACTGGGTGGTAGGCGCCGATGTGACAAAGGCTACTGGAGGAGGCATCAGGTAGAGTTAATTGTTTCTCGTTAACTCTTTTATCGTAATTGTCTTCGTCATCCTCATGGTGATGTAGGGCTATTCATCGAACGTCATACTTCACCTTCTCTCCCCTCCTCCACTTCTTCTTTTTCTTCTTTTTCTTCTTCTTCTCCATTGTCTTCTTCTTCTTCTTCATCATCATCATCATCATCATCATCATCATCATCATCATCATCATCATCATCATCATCATCATCTTCTCTCACTACTAATATCACTACTATTACTACTACTACTACTACTACTACTACTACTACTACTACTACTACTACTACTACTACTACTACTACTACTACTACTACCCCTCTTCCTCCTCCTCCTCCTCCTCCTCTTCCTCCTCCTCCTCCTCCTCCTCCTCCTCCTCTTCCTCCTTATCATCATCATCATCATCATCATCATCATCATCATCATCATCATCAACGTCACTATTGTCATCACCATCATCATTAAGTGTTTGATGACTAACTTGAAATATGCTATATCATTTGCAGACTAGATCAAAGGTTGTTTTCTTTTTTCATCTGTTTTCAAATAAGATATTTTGATGATCCAACCCGGGACGGTATTTCTATTGGTCATGTGGATGACTTTCATAAAGAAATGGACGTGCACCTGTCTAGTGGAATAATGAACAAAGCCTTTTACGTTGTGTCACAGACTTTGGGAGTAAGGTCTGTACACATTACGATAAAAGATAAAAGATAATGCTAAAATTCCCTTTTTATCTCCCAAGATAAGTGTTTCTTTAGGGTTTATTCAAAAGAAACGCCTGAATACTCCAGGCGACAGGCGCAATGCACCGCAACATAGAAGGGCTAGGTGATACTTTGCTTAAGGCCATTCAAGCGCCGGAGAATTAATTGAGCTACCTACGAAGGAAAGAATAGTCCGCCTTGCCATACTGTTCCCGGTGATAGTTTTTGAGAAGATTCGTTGTTATCTTCCCTATCTCAAAATTATTAAAAGCTGAAACATGCACTTGTAACATAATTCAATTGTTTGCAAACTATGCTCGATTCACTTCACAATGTTTCAATTATTCCTTTAGTAGACACTATTTAAATACAAGACATTTCTGCAACTATTGTGATAAATTCATCACTCAGGTTTCAGATTTAGACCATTTGTCAGATAATAATAATAATAATAATAATAATAATAATAATAATAATAATAATAATAATAATAATAATAATAATAATAATAAATGGCATTTATATAGCGCATTACCCCGTTGTCACAGGCTCTAAGCGCTTTACAGTGATATAAAACAAAACATATTACAGTGAGACAAGTGTGAAGGAAACGTGATACGAATTCAATTTAACAACAACAAAATATGAAAATAATATATGACGTAAAAAGATAAAACTTAAAGAGAGATTTGAACGTTGTCAACGAATCCGAGCATCTCCCGTGTGATGGGAGAGAGTTCCAAAAATGGGGGGGGGGGGGCGAAAATTGAAAAGACTGTTCACCTATTTTACGCAATGGCTTAGGTTTGATAAGGATTGATTGGTCATTGCTTGACCTCAAGTTTCTATTGGGGACATATATGTTTAGAAGGTCTTTAATATAGGAGGGACTGTTCGTGCTCAGGGATTTGTAGACAACAGTACAAATCTTATAGGAAACTCTTTTTTCCACAGGAAGCCAATGTAACTCACGGTATTTTTTGTTATTGCGTACAATGAGCCTGGCTGCGTTATTTTGAGCAACCTGAAGTTTGCTAATTTTGTCTTTAGCTAAATTCGCCCAAAGGGAGTTACAATAGTCCAATTTAGATAAAACCAGGGAATTAATTAAAAGTTCTGTTATATGCTTCGGTATTAAATTACGAATTTTGCTTATTTTTTTCATTTCTATGTACATAGATTGTATGGTGTTATCCACGTGGCTTGTCATGGAAAGATCTTTATCAATGATGACGCCAAGGTTTTTTGCTTTATTTGAAAATTCTATTGTGCTATTTCCGAGAGTAATAGGTGATTTATTTGCCTATTCGAGCTCATATTAATCCAATGACTTAATCTTTAAACAAAATGAGAATAAAGACTAAAATGAGAATAAAGGTTATTTTCTTAGTGTAAATTAGTATGGTTACTTAGTTTTGATTATGATTTTAAAGGAATTTATAGTGCTTTATATAAGAAGTTATGTTGCTTGCATGAGTTTTAAGTTACACCAGGGCCATACAATAAGGATGATGAGCATCCAGGAATTAACATGTCTCCTCTTCCTTCCTCCCCTACTCTTCCTGACCCTTCTCCTCCTCATTGTCACTATCATCATCATCCTCATCATCATCATAATCGTCATGATTTTGTCATTTTAACAACTGTTTACACATTAGATTTAGTCAAGCAAACTTTGACTCTTGGCAATCTAATTTGTATTTGATTAGGTCCCAGTTACCAACAAAACTATGAGATTTAACATGGGCAATGAATGTAAACAGCAGCTAATGAATCCGGATAATTCTATAATATTACAATTTCAGAGATGCCTTTAGTTCTTTCGTACTGGCAAACCGTATGTACTGGAGAGAGCGAAGCACATTCGAAGAGGCAGCTTGTGACGTAATCAAGGCAAGCTACGATCTGGGATTTCCCATGGAGGTTTTTGAAGCAGCCTTCAGATCTGTTGGCCTTCAACTAAAACACTGCCTAGACCTAAACGAGTAAGTAACAAATGTGACCCATCCCTTCAAAATGGTATTATGTCGGGGGATTAAACGGTGAAAATTGAATATATGGCCAGGAATATACGACTGGTACAAATTTAAGAGCAACCCCCCCCCCCCAACCGATACTATACCAAATCGAGGGTCTCGATAGCTCAGTTGGTAGAGCACTCGCTTCACAAGCAAAGGGACCTGGATTGATGCTAGGTGAAGTCGAGATTTTTTCTGACCACCCTCTTCATTGTCCGCCCAACAGTGATTGGGTAGCTGAGTCGGTTAGGTCTGCCCTAAAGTACTTAAGGATACACTATCGTCCTATCCAAAAGGTAGCGAACAATTGTTATTGTATGTTTCACGCTTAAGAAGCCGGGAATAAACTCCGGCTCTATGGCATAATGGCTCTGAATGACTACAATACCAGGTTGAGACGATAGATAACAAATATAGTCCAATGTCTAAATCAGTTTTATTGCGCGCAATGGATGTCCTCGTTCAATGATTTAACAATGTAAAGGTGATCAATTGTTTCCTTTTCATGCCCTCCTTACTTTCATTAAACTTATGAAAATCAGCCATCTATGTATTGCTATGTTTTTTAACAGTTTGGCAATGAGAGAATTCGGGCCTAAAACATTCCATTTCTAATCGAATTCCAGCATTTTCCGTGGAGAAGCGGATGTGCAAAAGCCGTCTTGTGAAACATGTAAAATTCTCGTCGTTATAATCTGGTAGATTTCCACTAAAGTGGGACTTTTTGTGTTGTCAATTGTAAGTCATAAAGCCCACTTTAAGATAATAAAGAGTGGTATAAATATTGCAACAATGCAATGTATAATTAATTATGTCGTGACTAAAGCATGGTCTAACGTTTTATTACGCCAAATGCTACATCCAATTAGAGACAACAGAAGCAAATCAGAAGTAAATTATTGCCATCGAAATTACCAACCTGTAAAAAAAATGAAAGCAAACATTAGTCTTTCATATATTATCCCCAAAATTGGATGGATCATCATGGCAATATCACAATACCTAGTTGAGCATTCTGGCGCATAAACAACACGCACCTAGGTGCACTTTTTGAAATTAAAAATCTAGCACACAAATCACGATTACTTTAGTTATTCTATTTTCTTCCGCTTTATCAGGTTTATTCTTGTGCTGAATACGAATGAAACAAGGAACCAGGTCTCCGTATCCAAGACAGTCCAGCCAATGTATTTGGTAAAGCCGCCATCTTCCGCTAAAACCATGGCAGTCGATGTCCCTGAATCAAACGAAGTGATAATCGTCTTGTCAACGTCATATCCCAGAAAAGAAGAAAATGTTTTGATTAAGAGCAATGGTAACAAATTAAAACAGAGTCTAAATATTGTCACTGAAGATAATTTTCCTGTGTTAAGCGTTTTGGCAACCGAAGATAAACTTCAGGTAGTTTCATTGCGAGTAAGTTTCTTTTAATATAATATGTTGGCCCACATACTTCCGTTGTGACACATGGTTTACGACTAAAGAAGTAAGGGTGTATAAAATTAGCAAAGCTCAATAGAAATGAAAAGAGGAAAGGTCTATAGCATATGCTATTTCAAATGCAATCAACCTTTTTCTGGCAATATTACTGCTTGATGATATGCGTTCCCAGGCCGTAGGAGTAAAATACAAACAAACAACATTGAAAATGTTGACAACTTCCTAATTTTATGATCTTGCTTACAAATATGTTGAAACGATGTAATATTGCCGTTTTTGAGATATAGAGCATAATTGAATACTTTGTATAATCAGTGGTCGCAAGGCGAATATTTATTATCAGTTTTATTCAGCTCTCGCTTATTACTAAAATCTTGTTTACGCCATGCCAATATGCAAAGAGTTGTATGGCGGTAAATCAGCTTTTCTTATATTCATTCACCATGGATTTATGTTGATGTGATGTGATTTTATTTAACGCTTTGGTTGCGTGACTTATTTCGATCTACATATTCAGTTTACTATTATTGTTGTGTTCTAAATTTATATCTATATGTGAATATATGAAATTTTGGTCCTCACACTTTATGAAGATATTATAATAAATATATTCCCCTCAATCAACATGTTGTAATGAACTAAAAATTCGACAGGGATTTTTACACCTTCCAACAGGAACATCCATGAATGTGTACTTGTGGACAAAGAGTAATCCACCTTCGCATTTGGCAGACGTAAATAAAATTCGCACTTATTTGACAAAAGTCTGACACGCGTGCCAAGACTGTCACACTATCCGTCCTGCTTACCTGGACAATAGAAATGGAAAGGTGTTAACATATGGGCCCGTTTTCATGAACGAGGACTAGATTTAGTAATTTACTAGTCTAGTAAATGACTAGCTAATCTTTAGCCCAAGCGAAGCAAGTGTCTAAAAAAATCGGAAAAATCTAAAAAAACGGGCTAGCTAGTCACTTGCCTAGAAGTGGGCGTTGTAAGGACGGTGACTAATTCGGCTGTTTTGTTCGCGTAACGTCACCTCTCTACTACATGAAGATAGGGAATATACACACGCCTTCATAACACACAACGCAAAAGATTTCCAAGCTGGAAATTAGCGATATACGTGATATTGACTGTCGACTGTTATAGACTGCAATGATCTCCATCGTCGACTGTCAATTCTATATTTTGGCTAATGGCAGTTTCATTGAGACAACCAACACCTAGATTGAAACTCATAAAAATTGAACCAAAAATAACAAATAATTACACAGAAGACAAAGTGATTGATCACATTATTTCAGGAGATTGCAATGTCAACATAATACATTTTGTCTCCACTATACAATCTAATCATTTTTTTTTTGGTTGTTCTTTGACACAAACCCTTCGATTTCGGAGTCTCTTGCTTCGAGCCGATAGATTCAGTTTGTTAGTTTAGTGTTTACTCACAAAAATGTGTACTTTCGACGATCTGTACCAATCTTATAGTTTTTCAAAGCCAGTGCCCATGGCAACAGAGACACTTTTTGCCTCTGTCATTTGTAACCGACGTATTTTCTTCCCGAAGCGAAGCGCACTTAATCTAAAAATAGCTGCTGTCTTGTTGACGCTATGACGTCACACAGTAACTAGACTCAGACTAAAGCATGAAATCATGCTTCGGCAAATGACTAAAACTTAGTCCGAAGGTTCTGTGAATTTAGTCCCGGACTTGCTTAGTCAGCTCACATGAAATCCAATTTTTTCAAGGCATTGACTAAAGTCAGAGACTAAGCGCTAGTCCGCTTTCATGACAATGGCCCCTGGTTTATCTCCCCTCCTTTTCACCCCCCCCCCCACACACACACACGAAGGTTACAAGTGTTTCATTATTCTTATTAAAGGGATTTTTAATCCTTTCCTAGGCTGGAATATTGAAAACAGTTCCAGACCTGCAACATTACATCAGCCCTGCACGAAGCCTGACAGTACCAGAGGGTCGGGTAGAATCCGCCTACGAAACTCCACCTTAACAACGCCACTATCACATTATCTCAATCGTCTGTAGTGTTTCATTGATCCTGCTTTGTTGATAAAGGGGAAACCCGAAACGTCCACCTTATCTGTTTTCGTTTATTAAATTGAAGCTTACATTCAATTTCACATTGTTATTTATTTCTTCGAGCTTCGGGCAGAAACATTTACATCATATCAAAATGGCACGAGTCTTCTTTGGTACTTGCCTGATTCCCGAACCGATATGCCCGTGGCCTTCGCAAACTAAAAGCCTGAAACTGACCACAAAAATCACGTGTCACAAGAAGATGATGATCATTAAACGACAGTAAAACGCGAGTTGTTGCTAGAAGTGCTCAAGGCAACAAATGACTACATTAGTAGGGTCCCCGAGGCTATTGGTGTTTCGGATCCGTGTAAAAGTTTAACTTTCTTTATAGGCCAAAAAAGCAGACAAAAATAACATTTTTGTCCGATTGGAACTTGGATCTGACCTTTCGGGGATCACATAGAGGTCAAATAATGTAAAAATATGGTTAAATTCAGAACTCCGATATTATCAAGAATTTGATAACTTGCAAATAACCAAAAAAAAAAATTAAATAGGATCCAAATATATCCCTTAAGAACAAATAATTCAATGCATACATCGTTTCAGGGAGTTATTGCCCTTTACTTACGTCTTCTTTATAAAAAGAGTACGATTTCCCGGAATATCACTTAAACTATTAGGAAAATTATAAATTGTAAAGAGAATAGATAACAGCTCGTACAGAGAATAACCTTTTATCCAAATTGCAAATAAATCGGATGATGGCTAATGGAGTTATTGCCCATTGGATTCTGGTACTAAAAATCGAACTCAAAAGGTAATAGGAAATCTTTAGCACTCTAAGAACAAACAAAAATACTTTGGTTATGTGTCTTTATGCTCTATACAAGAAATCTTAGCTCTATATTAAAATTCATATGAGTTATCTGCCTTTTTCACATTGGAAAGAAGAAAAAATAAATAAATAAATAAAACAACAGACAAACGGCAAGTGTGTATTTGTGAAACATCTACAAAAGTGTTGATAAAACAATACTTTTCAAGAAAAATATGAGCAACTGAATAAGTAAAAAATGATTTGTAGAACACAACTAAATCAGATGATAGTCAGTGGAGTTATCGCCCATTAAAGCTTGTAACGAATTGTAACACTCCTGACCTATTGGGAAATCAAGACCAGACAAATAACAAAATATATTGTTGATATGTCATAAACCGGAATACAAAAATCTGAGGTATCTTGTCTCAATTCAAAAGAGTTATTGTACTTTTTCTGATTTTCACTAGAGCAAGTCTCTTCATGTGAAATGCCTCGAAAACTTTTGACAAAACAAAATATTAGTAGGCAACAAATGGAAGCTACTAAAGAGATTAACATGATTTGTAAATTTCGGCTTATCAGTCCTTCTACTTCCCATTCTTCTCGAGCCTTCCTTTTAATTTGTCAGGGAGTTCATGACCCAGACTAACATTCTGTGAAAGATCTTCGCCTTTTTGATTTTATAGAGAAGTCCTTTGAATTATATGTATATGTCAAATGCCTTAACAATACTACAATTGTTTCTTTTTGTCTTGAATACCGTCACATTTATTCGTTGTGAAATACATGTTATCTAGTACTAGATCTGAGATTTTTAATGACATACTCCATCTATTCAGGGGGATTGTATGTGCATGATATCCCCGACAGCAAAAGTTTCTAAACAGAATAATCATTATTAAATCATAAATATATATTAAAATATATAATTTAAAATAACGTTTTCATATTGAAAATAATTTATGTTGTTTAAGAACCAGACTTAACAGACACTATGAAATTATTGGTTGGTAACAATGATTTAAAAAGAAGTAATGCACAGGTAGGGAAAGAAATGGCCAAGATTACAAATCTCGTATAAGAGAGATGTTTAATTTGCATATTGACATTTGCAAAACAGGCTGCAGTTTAATGTTGTCTTTGTGCATTTGCATCGGAAAGCAGAACATCCGATTAATATGGAAGACAGCCTTGGCTTCAAGCAGCTTGGTTAAAAGCTGAATCAGTCTATCATTATCTTCCTTCCATTCGCATTATTTGGGTTTGGTAAGACATCAATGACTCGTTGATTGTGGCCCAAATATTCGCTTGAAAGACACTCGCTTCAAAAAGCTGATACAGAACGTCCCTTGTTGGAAGGATTTTGTCAACGTCTCCCGTTTTCTGGATGGAAATGTTCATCCTTACGAGATCAATATTGTGTTCAATGGCTTCACCTTGTATAGTTGGCATACAAATAGTCACATAGAAACTTTGAGATATCTGTAATGGAGCATTCACGATAGTGGGCAATTCATGAATAACAGGAGACAGTGGGGTTTGGTCTGGAACTTGAACCTCATCCCACCTCACCACCTTCTTCTGTGCGAGGTGGTTGTAGATGAGACATGAGAGATGACAACAGTAAAGGCCATCCATCAAGATCTGTTGTGAGATTTCCTCATTAGTTGTCCATTCCTTTACATTATCCACCCAGCACCTTGTTTACCGTACTCTCCTTCTGCCTCCCTCCAAAGTTAATTGCATCATAGTTTTTGTCAATGTCTCATGGCGAGAAACACGACTAAATCAAGACAACTAACGACATGACCGCTTCCCTTTAAACTTAAAAGCATATGTGATGACAGAACCCTTAAATGCATGAAACAATACACGTCTCTTGGCCAATATTTGTGGCAATGCTGTTCAGATTAATTACTTTCTTTGACTTTTAAAAAGATTTAGTGCAAATATTAGCTTCAGGATTTGCTGCAAAAATAAATATAATGGTGATTGGCTATGAAGATGGCATTAACATCAATATCCCGGGGTCTGTTTAAGTCTGAATGATTGTGATTGACGGCCTTGCAAAATATGGACCACCAATATGGGGGTGTCTCCTTTGTGGTTGCATTGTCATGTCCCACAGAAATCCCATTACAAAGATGCTTGCCTATTGTCCTATACTGTCCTTTTCCCTCTTTGACTGTTTCCATCACAAGCATGCAAGACATTTATTTGAAGAGGTTTTCTTTGTCTAAATCATTGAAAAAAATGTTGCCAGTTCCTTGAAATTTTCACCAAATCAATCACATGTTGCCGACTGCTATCACCTCGTCTTTGTTTTCCAGCTTTCTTTTATAACGGTCCCAGCCAGCATCTACTCTTGGTTCTAGATTCAGTCATTTAAGATTCTTGATAATGCACTTTTCCTCGAAAATTTTGTCAAATATGTTTTCCTTAGTTGTTTTTTTTTCTGATGCACTATAACGTAAAAAGAAATCATATTAGAGACACTGACTATGTGAACCCGTTGGGTAATCCCCAAGATGATAAAACAGGTGGAAGGGTTGATGATACATACCTAAATATTCTTTTAGATCACCTCTCAGGTTTATCCAAAGAATAAGACGTTTTCCCAAAGAAACTCTGCTTGCTTAAAATGTTCTACTATTCAGTTACATTGGGTTTTTTTTAAACCCTTTTTTCGTGATATGGCTGTTCTCAATGGGTCGTTAATCGATCTGTAGTATTAAATCTTTAAAGGATGTTAGTTTTACTTATTACTTTACACGCTTGTGATTGACATTCATACAAGCAAATTTTATTCTTTGATTAGGATTAGATAAAGCGTGGTACGTATAGTAGGGGGAATTAGGTCCAAAAAAAACCCTTGAATTGTGCAAACAGGTTTGAAAGCATGAAAATTACATATGTTGTAGAATATGAAAAACCCTATAATTTATGATATAGAACCACTCTGAAAGATCAGTATTAGTTGAGATACAAGGTTTTTCAGATCAGAAAATTTTGAAATGGACGACAATAATTTCTTTCATTTTTATTGTGTAAACATTCGAGGCAAGCCGACCCAAGGTTGTTTTACGTCATCCTTTGGATTCCCATTGGTGACTATTTTATTTGAGCGTCGAAGCGGATGTTTTACTTTCCCTTTATTTTCGATTCACGAACCATACAAATTATTTAATCGTAAATATTATTCAATTTCACTTGTTTTAATGAACGTCTAAGCGTGCTGATGAGCAGGGGAACAACTGACAGAGAGAAGTAGTATACAAAAACAAGATTGCTGTCCAATAGTGCATGAATTATCATAGCAGCAAAAACAACTGAGACTTGAATTCAACAGTCGCTCAAATACGGATGTGAAGAACAAAATGAAGAGACAAAGAAATGAAATCATGCATAAAATTAAATCTCAATCAATAGATAATCACAAAAAGAATATATAGATGCGATTGTGACAGAAATAAATAGTAAGAGGGACAGTATAAAAATTTTCAAAGTGGTGTATACAATCAAACGACAGAAAACACATAATAAACTTATAATTAAAGATAAATGTAATAAGACCTTATGTAATGATAAAGAAATTATAAATGCAATAAGTGTGTACTGCGCTGAGAAATACAAGGGTATTCAAGAACTGGAACCATTCGAGTCTACCAGTCCAGAGCTGGAAACGCCTATAACGTCCTATATTAGTGAAGCCATGCAAAAGCTCAATAACAACAGATCGCAAGGTTTAGATGGTGTGAGAGCAGAACTAAAATGTCTTGGCGACGAAGGCATGAAAATACTGGTTGATATGTATGATAAGATCATTAATACAAAACAAGATCTCAATCTTGGAAGTGGAAAACTCATTTAAATCGGCTCGTGAGTTGTAAGTGACCGGAGACTCGAAGTGGAATGATTCGCTGCAAAGAACAACCAAAACAAAACCTGCCATCATGTACTAGAGAGCTTGATGTTACAAACAAAAAAATAGCCGATTTAGTCACCGTCCTTACAACACATATTCTAAGCAAGAGCCTTGCAAGTCAGAGACTAGAAAAAGTTCATAAAATCCAATTTTTTGTCTCTTGCTTCCATTAGGCTTAAGACTGGCAAGTCATTTACTAGACCAGTAAATAACTAAATCTAGTCCGCCTACATAAAATTGGGCCTTGAGATGTATGGGACCCCAGTTTGTGTTTTTTTTAAACGAAAAAATAAACCCCGAAGGCTTCTTCTTGTTGACTCAATGTGCTGAGAGATTACTAAATAAATCAAAAGTTTAAAATGCATTCCCAATCAATTCCCTTCGTCCTCGTTTGACAGCTCCGCTGACACGATCGATAAAATATGATTATCCCAACACCAGGCTAATATTAATAACGAAGTGGTTATTCATTATCAGATACTGAATAGTGCAAAACCACTATTCAGTACCACAAGGAACTCTTTTCTTTATATATTTATAGAGAGGGTGAAAAGTGAGACAATGTCGGTTGCAATGTAAACAAAGTGCCAGATTGAACACGTGCAGTTACTTACAGCCCGATTTGTTCGTAACACAAGTTGTCAAAATATTGTGATTGCTATTTTTTAATTTCTGCTATTGTGGAATTGACATAATTTAAAATATCAAAATAACATTGACATTCAAATAAAAATGTTAAATGTCTAAATAGAAATTATTAAATGTCACCAGAAGTGTAGTGAATCTGTGGCTTGGTGGTTAAGCTGTTTGACTCTGAACCCAAAGATTAAGGGTTCAAATCCCAATAGGAGGAGTAAGCTTCGCAGTCAGAATGACGTTTCCTGAGAATTGTGTGATTCATGCATGGTCGATAAGTATAGCTGCTCTCTCCATCAATGTTGTTAATTGTTTCCATTGGTCACGGTCCTGAGCCAGAGTTTTGAGGCTGTCAAGATCTTGTTGTGACTTTAGTACGGAGGGAACTACAGTATTTCTTAGTTCTTCGGGGATTAATTCGGCCTCATCTGAATCCAGAAATTTCTTATATGTAGAGGGGTTCTGGTTCAGGGTAGTTACTATTGATGTTGGTGGTCTCCCTACATGTGTTGCCATGAAGGAAATATTCTGTCATTGCAGTTTGGGCTGGGACGTTATCTTCTCGACGTAAGATGTGACCAAATAGCCTCCACCGCTGTTCTTTTATTATTGTACTCAGGCGTTGGACCCTGGTTTTGTCATAGAGATCAGTATTTGTAATTGTCTCTGGCCAATAGATTCCGATTACGCGACGTTAATTGTTTGCGGTGGTATGAATCGAGACATTCTAAGTTCGTTTTTTGTGAGGCCCCAGGTTCCACAATTATATGTCAATATCGGAATAATCATTCCCTCGTAAACATGTATTCGTTTATTCTCACTGAATATGTTATTTCTATTCCATAAATTTTGGAGTTGGTTGAATACATTGGTGGTCAGCTGCTTTCGTTTTCTGATGTCTTCATTTTTGTTGATCAAATTGCCTAGTTTACTTACACTTTTCCATTCATTTAAATTTTTGTTGATTTTTGTATATTCTGTTTTGGATTGATTCACTTTCAGATTCCATGCTTCTAGGGAAGTTGATATTATTGGCAAGTATATTTTCGCTTGATGTTCTGATTCAAAGATTAGGTCTGCGTATATCAATTCACGAGTGATCTTCTTTATTGGTGGTAATTTTGGTCTTAGATCTTTCATGGCCAAATTCGAGGTATATCGTGAATAGAATTGGACTCAAGCTGTCTCCTTGAGTGGATCCAATTGAGGTTGATGTTGTTAATTCTCTGCCGGATTCAAATTGTAATGTAGTATTTGATAATAGGCATCTTATTAGCTTCACGTGATCGTTGTCCAAGAATGAGTCAAGGATTGATAACAATTTGGTTCTGCATATAGTGTCGAAAGCTGAACTCATATCGATTCCAAGTATGGTAAATTCTTTCTTATATTTTTCCGTTCTGGCTTTTAGCCATCGATGGGCCCATGCTATGTATGCAAGGCTTCTATCTCTTCTAAACCCGCTTTGTGAAGGTGAATGATATGCCTCTAACTTTACTCTAATTTTGTTGAGCGTGATTGTGCTTAAAACTTTTCTTAGCGTGGATAATAAAACGATTGGTCGTAAATTTTCTAAAGGGCCTTTCTTTTTATTTGGTTTGTTTAGCAGATTGAGTTTTCCACTTCCAAGATTGAGAACTTGTTTTGTCTCAAATATCTTATTATATATATCAGCTAGAAGTTGCATGCCTTCGTCTTCAAGACATTTTAGTTCTTCTGCTCTAACACCATCTAGACATGGCGATCTGTTGTTATTAGGCTTTTGTATGGCTTCAGTTATTTCTTGGGGCGTTATAGGCGTTTCAAGCTCTGAATTGGTAGAATCAAATGGTTCCACTTCTTGAATACCCTTGTATTTTCTCAGTGTAGTACACGCTTATAATGTATAGAATTTCTTTATATTTACATAAGGTCTTATTAGATTTATCTTTGATTATAAATCTATTATGTGTTTTTGTCATTTGATTGTATTCACGGTTTTAAACATTTTCATACTGTCATTCGTACTATTTTTTTTTGTCACAATCTCATCTATTTTCTTTTTGTGATCATCTATTGATTGAGATTTAATTTTATGCATGATTTCATTTCTTTATCTCTTCATTTTGTTCTTCGCATCCGTATTTGAGCAGCTGTTGATGTTAAGTCTCAGTTGCTTTGCTGCTCTGACAAGTCATGCAGTATTGGACAGTAATCTTGTTTTTGTATACTACTTCTCTCAATCAGTGTTATGTCTCTGTTCATCAGCACGCTTTGGACAAGCTGAATTTCAGCTGGGTCAGAGGCATCCTTTAAATTCGTTGACGAAATATTTGAAGCGAGTTTGTTTTTGAAATTTTCTTTGACTAGGTCATCTCTTAGACTGCTGAAGTCGTTGATCGATTTTCTATTTTGTTTGTAATACTTATGCCTTGGCTTGTTTTCATTTTCTGTTGGTCTAAACTTTGAGACTAAGAGGGGAGGTCTTCATTCCTGCATATGTTCGTGAATCATCGTTTGTAATGGTCCGAAATTATGATAAAGTCTATCTGATTGTAAGTATTGATAATCTTGTCATCAAAAATTGCCCACGTTCCTTGCCATGTAGTAATATGGCGGAAGGATGGTTAAAGGCACTATTACATCTGAATAACTTATGCTCACAGCAAAAATCAATAAGATACTGGCCATTTTCATTACGCATTCCTTTGGAATAAGCACCAAGGCATGTTTCGTTGTTGTCTTTCCTTGTTCCTATTTTGGCATTAAAAAATCGTCCGTGATTATGATGTTGTCATTTATATGGTCTCGGATTATCATTTCAATTTCATTGTATAATCTAATTCTTAGTGTTGAATCTTTTTTGGATGTCCCCGAAGTAGGATGATGGGTGTTTTGATTACAAGTGTAGGCTTGTTGTTTAGAAAGCATGGAATGCTTTTACAGCTCAAAACATATATTCCTTCGTTTATAGACAAATATGAGTTTAAATAAGGTGTTAGACGGTTTGATATAAGAAAACCGAGCCCTCCCTGGATATTTTCATGCTCAAATGTAATGAGATGGCAACCTCGTATTATTTCATCATTAGCCTTGTCTTTGGTCTCTTGTATGCTTATTACGTCTAATTTTTAAGTAAATAGGTCCTCAATCAGGTTGTTTTTCTTAAATTTTGAGGAGATACCGCGGACATTGAATGATGCGATGTTCATTTCTAATTCATAATCACGTCATCAATAGTCGAAAACCACTTCCGTAGACAAGAGACTTAAATAGGTTTGACTTCCTTTTAATTTAAATTATCGATAATAGGTTGTTGAAGGGGTCATAAATTTACAAAATTCATACAGTACTTTGTCAATCCGTTATTAAATTTACATAGTAAACACATTTAATGAACAAATAAATTAGTAAATAAGCAGAATCCTTGGCAGATTCCCACATTTCTTTTGTAGATAGTTGTATCGACACGGGGTCGACCGAACTCCAATAACGGAAGTTCACCAATAGGGCTAACTTTTGTTTTCGCTTTCTCAATATTTTAAAAATTCTCTTTGTCTATTACTGTTTTTTAAACTTATATTTTAATCATTTTATTTAATTGAAATAATAATGATAATAATAATAATAATTATAATAATAATAATGAAAATAGATGATGATGATGATTGATGATACTGATAATAATAATAAATAAATAGGTAAATAAATAACTATATAAATAAGTAAATAAATTGATGAATAATGAATTTAACAAATGAATAAATTCAATAATTGATAGATTGAAAATAAAGGAATAATGTAATAAATAAAGCCTACAAACTTTAAATCTGTTTTAAACCATGTTGCCTATGTTTTTACATCTCCGAAAAATTTTTTTTTTGAAATGTTTAAATAGATAATGAATATCATACTATGTACTGAATAATTGCTTTTATATGAAACTCGCTGAAACCCGCCGAAAACCAAAGTCTCAAGTTCACTCCCCACTGATGTATACTTCCCTGAATCTCGGGGTCACTCCCCATTGTTTGCCTACTTTCCATAACTTTGCCGCATACTATAGGGTTTCGGCGGGTTTCTTTAAAAAAAAAGGAATTGCTTTTTTTTTTTTTACAAAACCAGCCGAAACCCAGTCCCAGGCTCACTCCCCATTATTGTACACTTCCCTGAGTACCAGATTCACTTCCCACAACTTCCTACTTCTGATAACTTTGTCGGGTTTCGGAAAAAACACCGTATATACTGAATAGTGCAAAACCACTATTCAGTATCAGAAACTGAATAGTGCAAAACGGCGGGTTTCAGCGAGTTTCATATAAAAGCAATTACTTTTTTATGAAACCTGACGAAACCTGGCAATATCCGACAAAATTATGGGAATTATGAGACCAATAACTAATAACCAACCCTTCATTTGCTCAACACTTCTCAAAGACAATTAACTAAGCTTATATCCTTTTAAATTAATTATGACGAATATACGTAGTGTTAAGTGAATAAAACCAAAGCCTAAAGTCTCGTGATTCTAGAATATTGACCTATTTTACTTATATATATACACTTCCTGATGAGAGCAACGCTCGATAACAACGTTGTAGAAGTCAAACAATCTTAATTATCTTTGAAATGTTTATACATACATACACACACACACCACACATATATATATATATATATATATATATATATATATATATATATATATATATATATATATATATATATGTAACATATCAAGTTAACTCTCTCCTTACCAGCCATTTTCAGGATTTTCCCCCAAACTTCACACCCAACTAACACAAAAATATATTTTTTATCACTCAAACACAATAGTAGTAAGTTCTTGCCATAAATAATTTCTTTAGTAAAACACACTTTACAACACACTGTTCGTTTTCTTTTAATTTTATGATGTCCAAAAGAAATTTGAATTTTTAAAATGTGTTGGTTGTATCGTAACGAATGTGACGATTTTCCTATAGATAGTTGGTAAGGAGAGGGTAAAAGTACATATTTCTGCGTGCTAGCCTTACGAGTTCATTGCCATTTTGCAGAGATAATTCACAGATTGTGTAGCGGGCCATATTTTGTTGTTGTAGTTGTTGTCGCTGTTGTCATTATGATTGTATTTAAGCTAACAATTAAAATGTATGAACAAAGATAGAATTGGCTCATGTTGTCTTAGTTAACATTTGTCTCATTAACAATTTTTAACTCACTGCGTTTACATCATGGCATATTCTGCATTAGTTTAAAATCTTTGCAAATGTAAAAAAAATCTCGAGTCGGAAAAGAAAAGATGTATCCTCGCCTCATCAAAATCAATGACGATATAACAGCTATAACTTTGAAGTAAATTTTCCAAAATCAATTTCTATTGGCTGGCCACGATGAGGGTGAAAGAATGCCTCAAAGCAAAGTAAAGGACTCCTGCCGTAAATCCCGTGCAAGCTGCAATGTGGACCAAAATCATCAGGCTTATCACGGTATTTTCCTGTGAAGAAAAAAGAATTGACACAAATGCGTTATCACACATTGACGTATTGAGTTCGATGAATGGTCTCTAAGAGAGTAGTAGAAGTAGTTAGTAGTAATGGTAGTAGTGGTGGTAGTAGTAGTAGTAGTAGTAGTAGTAGTAGTAGTAGTAGTAGTAGTAGTAGTAGTAGTAGTAGTAGTAGCAGTAGTAGCAGTGGTACTAGCAGCAGTAGTAGCAGCAGTAGTAGCAGTAGTAGTGTAGTACTATCACGTAACAGGCTGACGTGTTTATCAAGCTCTGTAATTGTTGATCATTTATTTATTTGTTTGTATGCGAGTGTGCAAGTGAAATTTTATATCAATCTTTTTGTGGCATTCTAGTGTTTTACGTGATATTGCTTATTTTGATTTTTATACACGGAATTTTATAACATTTTAGCATTTTTACAATGGATTCTACAAATTCTAAACTCATACTAAAGTTTGGTCTGTTTATATTTGTTCTTATAGCACTATTCACTCACTGTGCTCCTTGCTGTGACTTTTACTGTGCAAAACATCAACTTTTATGTTCGTCAATTTATTTTTAAACGTGTCAATTACCGACCTAATCGTGGTGGATCAAGACGACATAAGTATTAAGGTAATAACTGGTCATCGTCATCCTCATCCCCTGCGCCCCCCCCCCCCCCTGACTTAATTGGCGCAACTACCCAACTGTCACGAAAAGATGTCAGTGGGATTGAAAAACAAGGATAGTGTTAAGAGTAATGGGGGGAAATGTAAACACGAGAAACAAACATCTAAGGCTGATTTTAATTTAGACATCGATCAGACACCACGAAGACATGTGTTCAGAGACATTCTAAACAACCTTTGTGACTCAAATCGCATTAACCTTGACTGTATAAACACACAGTCATTGCGTAACAAAACGTTTGACATGGCTGACCTAAATATTGATGAAAACATCTATCTCTGGTTGAAAGTGAAAGGTGACAAACACCTCATCAACCAAGTGAAACCGTCAATGTAAATTCCACGAAAAGTCAGAAATGGCAGTGGCACAGCTTTTATATATCACGAGAGCTTCGAAAAATGCATCACCAACATTAAAGAAAAGCGTTACGTTAGTTTCGAATCCGTGCCAATAATAATGAAATGGAATAACACCTCTTACATATCTGAATCTATCATCCTCTGAAATTTTTTACCAACTAAATTTTTTACAAGAATTTAACGATCTCATCACTCAACTAAATTTCAAAAAGAACAAAATAACAATATTGGGCGATCTGAACATTCATTTTAACTCAAACGAAAAACATACACGAGACATAGAGAATATAATTTCCGTAAACAACCTTTTTAGTGCTTAGGCCACTGGGACCCCCCCTCCCCCCCCTTTGGGAGTTTATGCCACTATGTTTTTCAAATAATAGAACTTATTGGCCATACAAATTCCACTGTTACCGTAAAAATAAGTGTCATTTAAGAGAGTTATGGCTCTTTGAAAAAAGTGAGTTGTGTCCCCTTGCAAAAAAGAGACAACATTTCTTTCAAAGGCTCTGGAGACTACAATATTAATTCAAATATATGCAAATTGGGTATCAAACTGAAGGAAATTGAATATACTATCAAACTATGTGCACAAGCTTTCAATTTGTAAATATTATATAGATTCACAGAAAGTTGAAACAATTTGTCAGTAATCTCATGAAGTGTCATATCTAAACTTATGGGCTATTTCAGTGTTTTACACAAAAATTATTTTAAATATGGCCAAAAACAGCATGTTCATTAAAAATGTAGCACTGAAGAAAGCTATGGCCCAAGCCTCAACAACAACCTTCATATTTCTACGTCACAGGAAAAACTAAAAGTGTACGCAACCCTTAAATTTTTCTCCACTTTGTGGGATGCCAAATTCATCATAATTTTCATTCTTTTTAAACATGGTATTGATGTCCAGTTGTCACATTTAAAAGTAAGTTGAAGGTGTGGTAAAAACAATAGATATATCATGAAAAAAGACTAATTTGTTCACAACCCAAGTGAAGCATCATTACCGAAGACTTGAACGAAATCGCATTGTTATATTATGAAGAATAATTGATATTCAAAAGGGATTCTTGATTCAAGATGCAGTAAGTACATAAAAACAATATCCTTATGTGTTTTGCAAACATGCTTTACTCCTTAACAGTTTGCACTGCTCACCAATTTATTACATATCCTCATCATCAGTAGCAAAATCCTCTTCGTCCTCTGAAGTGTCGTCAAGGAAATCACTGTCAAAGCTATCACTACCATCCTCGGCATATGTATCTTCGTCAGTACTGGTGCAGCTTTCTTCATACACAATTTCCTGCAACTCATCTGGAATGAAAGCATCTTTGAACCACTGTACTTCCAATTCATTTGCAGAATTTCTCTGCCAACCGTTATACTCTGGTTTTGGAATGCTAGGATTCTGGCACACTGCATTCCTCCAAATGAGAGTTTGAAAGTTGGCTCTTGATATGTGCAGTGACAATACTTGACTACAAGGAGGCATCTGACACAGATCAATTCCACCACTGCATGAGATGGTACCTTTCTTTCCTTTGAAACGCTGGCGAACTTTGTCATAATACCTCACTTTGTTGACACTTGTGCACGAGGTTTTGCCATACAGCTTGCACACAAATGACTCTAACATGAGACAGTCATTACTCGAAACAGCTGCTGATGTTCCAAATCTGGAGAACAGAATTCTAAGATCTTCCTCCTTTTGAAGAAATTTTAGAGCTTTCAGCTTTCCTTGCCCAACAAAGCAACTTGTTGTGTCACAGCCTGTGAATGCATGGACACCAAGTAATGCATCACACATCTGTTTAGACAAAGTCTTTGCTATCTGAGAGACATTGATTTGTCGCCTGTTGTTGCCACAGCCAGTATAAAAATCAGGGTCTTTCCAATTGTCTCTGAGAATGAAAGGAGAAGTAAGAAGACATCCGTGTCTGGTGATCTGACAACAATTGTTTCACAGTTTGGTTGGCGGGAAGCATATTGACAGTGCAGTATAATTCGTGTGTCTGCCTCTTCCTGTGATGAGTAGAGATCTAGACAAGGTACAGCTGTGGTAAATTCATCCGTGTCACTGTAAAGTAAGGTGCATCTCTCTTCACAGACAAAGAAGATTTCCCTGTTTCTCAGTTTCTTTGCATATTCGTTACTTTCCCATTCCTTGAGGAGAAACCTGATAAGGGATCTTTTGTTATCAACGCAGCTGAGAAATGATTTCCAACGTCTGGGCACTGTTGTTGCAGATCCTCTTAACAAGTATGCATTATCTTCAGAAGATCCTCTCCTCAATCTCTCACAACCTTTGATTGAATCTTCTATGTAAGTATCAGTCACAAAGTGTACACAAGCTGCTTGTGGTAAGGAGGAAAATGTAAGTTTGGCTACTTCACCAAATGTATTTGGGATTGCTGACAGTTTGTAACAGTGCATTGCCATCAACAATGTAAACGGTGTTTGTTTGTTTTTTGCATAATCCTCGAACATTAATGAATTGTCAGGCGTGAGCTTGTGCAACAGAGTTGCTTTGTTGGTCTTCAGAGGTAAACCATCTGATGAAGCCAGCGACCATGGAGTAGGTGTTAGAGGATATTGAAGAACTTTTTGAAGATCAACATTGTGCTCTTGGGACAAAACAAGAAGCTGGCCAAATAAATTTCTTTGTGCCTTGATTTTGACCACGTTCATGTCTTTTTTCACTGTTACCACTTTCCTCAATGATGCAAATGTCTTGGTCTTGTTCCTTTCTAATGGCTTGTGAAATTCTACAGTCTTTTCCTTCAGTCTGTTTTCAACAAAACTTTCAAACAATCTTTTTCCTGTTTTTTCCACGGCTAGCAGGTCATTACCAACATCCTCTTGCACTTTCATTCCTGAAGCTAGACTGACCAGACCATCTTCAACTTCAAAGGGATTGATCATCATCATCATCATCTAGTCAGCTGATCCTGCGTAGGACGTTGCTTCCCGAACTTTCTTGCGAAACAGATTACGGTTTTCCGCCAGTCTACTTGCTTGAGTTGCTTTCATTCCCAGCCATTCACATATATCTTGTTCCCAGCTTCTTGTTGGTCTACCTCTTCCTCTCTTGCCGTCTACCCTTGTCTGCAGGGATTGATAAATGCTGAAAATGCCTGGAGGATCTTTTGCACTCGCTTTTCACTTTGTTTTTTTCTGCAAGGCTCAATTCTTTGTGGGTGTCTATATCTATACAGTTGTTGTTGCTGATCATTCTTTGGGTTGCTGATACATATTCTGCTCGATTGTGTCTTGTTACACTCCAACGGTAATAGCTTGGAAGACTCTTGCTGAACCCAACAATACCTCCTTTTGTCTTTGCATGTTTGTTTATTGTTTGTCCAATGGTCATATCAACTGCTATTCTTCCAGCAGGCGTCCTTGATCTGGAGACACTAAATCCATTATCTTGTAACATTTCTTCTGCCCCTGGGTGGGAATGAATCAGGTTGGCTAGTGACACAAAATATGCACTGAGATACTTGGCATAATTGTGGTGATTCATGGTAAAAAGCAGTGGGCACAGTTCTTTTAAACAAGATATATGAAGAAGAAAGTTGTGTGTCTTTGTAGCTCGCAGAAACTGGAGGAGAAGCCAAACTTTGTCCATGTATTGGATCCAGTATTGTGCAGTTTTTCCGTACTTTCCTGAGCGGACACTCTCTTTGAAGGCTTCATACTGGGAAAATAACTCAGCATACACAGTTGACTGGAGAATTTTATTAGCTGTATGGCTTGAAATTCCTTCGGTGAATTCCTTTATGTAAGACATGAGGTCTTTACTGAGTTTTGAATCCGTGTCCTGCTCAAATTTTGCAAGCAGAAGCCTCTCTAGAGCCTCCAAAACAGACACATGCACTCGTATAGCCCTGTTGTAGTTCTTTCCACTCATAATCCTATCCATAGAACCATGTGCACATAGCCCTGCTTCAGTCACAATTTCTTCAAAACCAGATCCACTTTGGAGCTTTCCCAGGGCACCAAGATATGAAATTATGGTGTGAAAGACACCCAGGTGAATAATGACTGTTTTGTAAAGCTGTGGGTTTTGCCAGACAATATCGTAAGCTTTCTTTGCTACAGCCAGGTCAAATGTTACAAATGTATATGTGTTATATGCCCATTAATCATGCCTGAATTGTGCTAGTACAAAATTCCTCTTATTTATTTATCACTGAAAGGAAGCAAATACACTGTAATATATATTTTTTTCATATTATAGAGAATATGGCTATCAAAGATTTAAAAACCCTATATAGCTTTGTAAAATATTTTATGATATGAGGCAAAAAATGAGAAATGACAATAAAATTCCACTATTTATTGCATTTGAAGCAATTTTAGGGTGATAAACAATCATTTTATTCACAAAAATGAGTTCACGAAAAATTGCACCCGATGACCTTTCAAGGGCCATAACTCCTGTAAATGATACTTGAAAAAACTGTAACACCCGGATTAATTTGTGTTATATGTCCCTGAATCATGCCTGAATTGTGCTAGTGCAAAATCCCTCTTGTTTATTCATCCTGAAGGGAAACAAGTACACTGTAATAGATTTTTTTTCAAATTATAGAGAAAATGGCTATCAAAGATTTAAAAACGCTATATGGCTTTGTAAAATAGTTTATGATATGAGGCAAAAAATGAGAAATTACAATAAAATTCCATTATTGATTGTATGTGAAACAATTTTAAGGTGATAAACAACCATTTTATGCACAAAAACGATTTCACAAAAAATTGCACCTAATGACATTTCAAGGGCCGTAACTCTCGTAAATGACACTTGAAAAAACGGTAACACCCGGATTAATAATCAAGATATATTGCTGTTTCAGAAAAACCATGTGGCGAAAACTCCCCCAGGGGGGGGAAGGGTTTCGCCCACTGGCCCATGCACTATTTGCAGCATATTAATGCGCCAACCCCGCAGGGTGCATCACTTTCGATTGTATTATAGTATCACAAAACAACTGGATCTTAAATAATAAAATAATATAAAACAAAACATTTAATGCGTGGAAAACAAAAATCTGACCTCATCCCCACATATTTGGAAACGAAGCAACTTCTCTTGAATTAAAAAAAAATAAAATAGAAGCAACCAGAAGTAACTTCCCAGTACAAGATAACAATTTTTCTCGAGACGACACTGAAAATGATCAGAAAGCATCCCTTTGTTCACCCAATTTAAACCAGTTTCTGATAAAGAAGTAATTATAATTATTTCATAGCCTTCTTCAAAAACATGCGAGCTCGACACTATTCCCACAGTCCTCCTCAAAAATGCTTGAACGGTCTTTTTCCATCAATAACCTCAATCCTAAACTCCCTGTCTTCCGGAACGGTCCTATCAAATAATAAAAAGGCAATTGTCCGACCCCTACTTAAAAACAGAATCTAGACCACACGTCTTGAAGAACTATCGGCCAGTTTCGAATGTATCGTTTTTGTCTAAAATACTGGAGGAAAATGTTCTCGAGCAACTCAAACACCCTCAAACACCACTTCAACAGAAACAGTATGGAGGGGGGGGGGGAATCATTCTACATATAAACCATTTCACTCTACGGAAACTGCCCTCCTCCGAGGTTTTAGCGACGTCTTGAAATATATCGTCGAAGGCAACGTCGTTTTTCTCCATACCTTCGATACCATCGACCATGAATACAGGATGAAAACACATTTTGTTCTATCAAGAACTGTACAAGACTGGTTCGAGTCTTATCTAAAAGGACGTAAACAGTGTGTTAAAAATAAGCGACTACATCCAAGCGGAAAAAGAACTGCAGTTAGGCGTACCACATTCTTTGTCTTTTCGGAAATTAATGACACAATTCA
>NC_088360.1:61565001-61585001 GCF_034508935.2 Berghia stephanieae | reverse complement strand
TATTGTCTGGCAAAACCCACAGCTTTACAAAACAGTCATTATTCACCTGGGTGTCTTTCACACCATAATGTCATATCTTGGTGCCCTGGGAAAGCTCCAAAATGGATCTGGTTTTGAAGAAATTGTGACTGAAGCAGGGCTATGTGCACATGGTTCTATGGATAGGGTTATGAGTGGAAAGAACTACAACAGGGCTATACGAGTGCATGTGTCTGTTTTGGAGGCTCTAGAGAGACTTCTGCTTGCAAAATTTGAGCAGGACACGGATTCAAAACTCAGTAAAGACCTCATGTCTTACATAAAGGAATTCACCGAAGGAATTTCAAGCCATACAGCTAATAAAATTCTCCAGTCAACTGTGTATGCTGAGTTATTTTCCCAGTATGAAGCCTTCAAAGAGAGTGTCCGCTCAGGAAAGTACGGAAAAACTGCACAATACTGGATCCAATACATGGACAGAGTTTGGCTTCTCCTCCAGTTTCTGCGAGCTACAAAGACAAACAACTTTCTTCTTCATATATCTTGTTTAAAAGAACTGTGCCCACTGCTTTTTACCATGAATCACCACAATTATGCCAAGTATATCAGTGTATATTTTGTGTCACTAGCCAACCTGATTCATTCCCACCCAGGGGGCAGAAGAAATGTTACAAGATAATGGATTTAGTGTCTCCAGATCAAGGACGCCTGCTAGAAGAATAGCAGTTGATATGACCATTGAACAAACAATAAACAAACATGCAAAGACAAAAGGAGGTATTGTTGGGTTCAGCAAGAGTCTTCCAAGATATTACCGTTGGAGTGTAACAAGACACAATCGAGCAGAATATGTATCAGCAACCCAAAGAATGATCAGCAACAACAACTGTATGGATATAGACACCCACAAAGAATTGAGCCTTGCAGAAAAAAAGACAAAGTGAAAAGCGAGTGCAAAAGATCCTCCAGGCATTTTCAGCATTTATCAATCCCTTTGAAGTTGAAGATGGTCTGGCCAGTCAAGCTTCAGGAATGAAAGTGCAAGAGGATGTTGCTGATGACCTGCTAGCCGTGGAAAAAACAGGAAAAAGATTGTTTGAAAGTTTTGTTGAAAACAGACTGAAGGAAAAGACTGTAGAATTTCACAAGCCATTAGAAAGGAACAAGACCAAGACATTTGCATCATTGAGGAAAGTGGTAACAGTGAAAAAAGACATGAACGTGGTCAAAATCAAGGCACAAAGAAATTTATTTGGCCAGCTTCTTGTTTTGTCCCAAGAGCACAGTGTTGATCTTCAAAAAGTTCTTCAATATCCTCTAACACCTACTCCATGGTCGCTGGCTTCATCAGATGGTTTACCTCTGAAGACCAACAAAGCAACTCTTTTGCACAAGCTCACGCCTGACAATTCATTAATGTTCGAGGATTATGCAAAAAAAAAAAAAACAAACACCGTTTTCATTGTTGATGGCAATGCACTGTTACAAACTCTGTCAGCAATCCCAAATACATTTGGTGAAGTAGCCAAACTTACATTTTCCTCCTTACCACAAGCAGCTTGTGTACACTTTGTGACTGATACTTACATAGAAGATTCAATCAAAGGTTGTGAGAGATTGAGGAGATGATCTTCTGAAGATAATGCATACTTGTTAAGAGGATCTGAAACAACAGTGCCCAGACGTTGGAAATCATTTCTCAGCTGCGTTGATAACAAAAGATCCCTTATCAGGTTTCTCCTCAAGGAATGGGAAAGTAACGAATATGCAAAGAAATTGAGAAACAGGGAAATCTTCTTTGTCTGTGAAGAGAGATGCGCCTTACTTTACAGTGACACGGATGAATTTACCACAGCTGTACCTTGTCTAGATCTCTACTCATCACAGGAAGAGGCAGACACACGAATTATACTGCACTGTCAATATGCTTCCCGCCAACCAAACTGTGAAACAATTGTTGTCAGATCACCAGACACGGATGTCTTCTTACTTCTCCTTTCATTCTCAGAGACAATTGGAAAGACCCTGATTTTTGATACTGGCTGTAGCAACAACAGGCGACAAATCAATGTCTCTCAGATTGCAAAGACTTTGTCTAAACAGATGTGTGATGCATTACTTGGTGTCCATGCATTCACAGGCTGTGACACAACAAGTTGCTTTGCTGGGCAAGGAAAGCTGAAAGCTCTAAAATTTCTTCAAAAGGAGGAAGATCTTAGAATTCTGTTCTCCAGATTTGGAACATCAGCAGCTGTTTCGAGTAATTACTGTCTCATGTTAGAGTCATTTGTGTGCAAGCTGTATGGCAAAACCTCATGCACAAGTGTCAACAAAGTGAGGTATGACATAATTCGCCAGCGTTTCAAAGGAAAGAAAGGTACCATCTCATGCAGTGGTGGAATTGATCTGTGTCAGATGCCTCCTTGTAGTCAAGTATTGTCACTGCACATATCAAGAGCCAACATTCAAACTCTCATTTGGAGGAATGCAGTGTGCCAGAATCCTAGCATTCCAAAACCAGAGGATAACGGTTGGCAGAGAAATTCTGCAACTGAATTGGAAGTACAGTGGTTCAAAGATGCTTTCATCCCAGATGAGTTGCAGGAAATTGTGTAACGAAGAAAGCTGCACCAGTACTGACGAAGATACATATGCCGAGGATGGTAGTGATAGCTTTGACAGTGATTTCCTTGACGACACTTCAGAGGACGAAGAGGATTTTGCTACTGATGATGAGGATATGTAATAAATTGGTGAGCAGTGCAAACTGTTAAGGAGTATAGCATGTTTGCAAAACACATAAGGATATTGTTTTTATGTACTTACTGCATCTTGAATCAAGAATCCCTTTTGAGTATCAATTATTCTTCATAATATAACAATGCGATTTCGTTCAAAAGTCTTCGGTAATGATGCTTCACTTGGGTTGTGAACAAATTAGTCTTTTTTCATGATATATCTATTGTTTTTACCACACCTTCAACTTACTTTTAAATGTGACAACTGGACATCAATACCATGTTTAAAAAGAATGAAAATTATGATGAATTTGGCATCCCACAAAGTGGAGAAAAATTTAAGGGTTGCGTACACTTTTAGTTTTTCCTGTAACGGAGAAATATGAAGGTTGTTGTTGAGGCTTGGGCCATAGCTTTCTTCAGTGCTACATTTTTAATGAACATGCTGTTTTTGGCCATATTTAAAATAATTTTTGTGTAAAACACTGAAATAGCCCATAAGTTTAGATATGACACTTCATGAGATTACTGACAAATTGTTTCAACTTTCTGTGAATCTATATAATATTTACAAATTGAAAGCTTGTGCACATAGTTTGATAGTATATTTAATTTCCTTCAGTTTGATACCCAATTTGCATATATTTGAATTAATATTGTAGTCTCCAGAGCCTTTGAAAGAAATGTTGTCTCTTTTTTGCAAGGGGACACAACTCACTTTTTTCAAAGGGCCATAACTCTCTTAAATGACACTTATTTTTACGGTAACAGTGGAATTTGTATGGCCAATAAGTTCTATTATTTGAAAAACATAGTGGCATAAACTCCCAAAGGGGGGGGAGGGGGGGTCCCAGTGGCCTAAGCACTAATAGGAATTGCTGACAAAGGTAGAAATGACAATCATTTACAGGTTGGACTATCAATAGTTATTCTAACAATGTGTATGTGTGTGTGTGTATGTGTGTTTGTGTGTGTGTGTGATTTGTGTGTAAATATATGGGTTATGTATGTGCGTGTAGTTCCTTGCAATCTATGACTGCGAGAAACATAAAACAGGAAAAGCTTTGCTGCTTGTAGCCGACAGACTATAAATGATGAAAGTGAAAGTCTGAAATTTTACAACAAACAACCCATATATTGAAATTTATGTCATTAATTTTTCAAGAAAATATGTTGAAAAAAATGTAATTCCAGCATCTACTACGAGTATATCGAAGACGTTGGACGTAATTCCCAAGTATTACGCTTTGGGCACGTTTAGGGGATATTGCTCTAGATCAAAGCTCAAGCTCAAGCTCAAGTTCCCAATCATTGTCACGTACTCTCTCGTTGGCTACACGTAATACTGCTTGAGAGAGAGAGACAGAGAGAGAGAGAGAGAGAGAGAGAGAGAGAGAGAGAAAGAAAGAGAGAGAGAGGGCATTGTGTTACTCAGTGTACTCAATATTTGAATAGTGGCCAAACTTCGTGCTCGCATGGTAGATGCGATGGTAGATGCTCATTGTTAGAAATCAACGGATCCAAAATGTTGAAAGATTCCCACATTCTCCTCACTTTTAATCCATTCCGACTAATTGCAGCACGGTGTCATAAAACCGGTGTGTGTCAAATGGACAAGCAAGTCCGAACAGCAGGTTCAAAGAGGCGAGTCTCACTCTTTTAGCCTCCTAATTAATATGCGTAAAGTCGATTAATGGTGGAATAAAATCAAAGAATAGTGTGAACCACTGTCGTTTCAGGGACTGTAAACTGAATTGGACACGTCATCAAGAATCAGTGTGGCTTAGTAGATAGACAGATATATAGATAGATACATACATAGATATATGTGTAGATAGATAGATAGATAGATAGACAAATAGATAGATAGCTATGTAGATAGATAGATAGATAGATAAATTGATAGAGAGAGAGAGAGAGAGAGAGAGAGAGAGAGAGAGAGAGAGAGAGAGAGAGATCCAAGTAAACGAGTCCCTCTCTCTTTTGTCTATTGGTCGAGGTATTTTTAATTTCTATTGCTATCATTGTTATTAATATAAACCCGATCAATGGCGCGAGCATAATAACATGTACAAGTAAAATAAGTGTAGTTTATTATTTCTAATTTAGTTTATCATCATAAACCTGACCTTTTTTCTATTTTCCGTCAACAAATCAAGGTAAATCAAGCTCAATTAAAGTAAGTAAAATAGACACTAGATCGCACAGCGTCCTTGGTTGCATAAAAAAGAAAATGGCGGCGCTCGACCTCTCACTAGCCAGTTTAAATGACCCCTTGTTGTCATAGCTGCCCCTAGTGAACCAGAGACTATGGGAGGTAGGCATCAATGGGAAGTGAAGACATGATTCTGTGAGGGAGGCACCAGTACTGCCGTTGTTTTTAAAAACACGGTATATGCAATGTTAACCAAATAGCACATACTGTGTTCTTTAAAAAAACGGCAGAGTAGGGAGTCAAGCTAGGACTAATGGAGGTGGGCAACAGTGGAGAAGGAATCTTGGACTATGGGAAGTGGATATCACGGGGGAGAGTAAACCCAGGAGAATAGGATGTGGACACAATTAGGAAGTCGACTCAGAGAGGTGGATACCAGTGGGGAGTGAACCCAGTGCCAGAGGAGGTGGACACAAGTGAGGAATAAACCTTGGACTGTGAGATGTGGACACTACTGGAGACTGAACCCAGGGACATGGAAGAAGACATCCAGTGGAGAGTGAACCCGAGACTAAGTGGAGCGGACACCACTTTGAGGAGTGAACCTGGAAGAATATTTCTACATCCTGTTATCTTGGCCAGCCAACTTTCATTCTAGTGAGCTTGTTCCCTACTGCTGACGATCTCAGGTATTCTAGGGATTACTTTTCACTGGTGTCCATATGTCATTTAAGTTGTCCCAGGTAAATACTCTATTGGTGTTTCTTATGGTCCCGGGTTCGCTCCCCACTGATTTCCACATCTATCAGTTATGGGTTCACACCCCACTAGTGCCCACCTTCCATAGCCTCTGGTTCACTCTCAACTAGTGTCCACCTCCCATAGTCTCTTGGGCTATGAGAGGGTGACACATTCATTTTTGTTTAGGGGGGGGGGGGAGTGAACTTGGGACTATGGAAAGCGGACACCAATTTATAGTGACCCAAGGTTAAGGAAGAAAACATCCACTGGAGGGTGAACATGAGACCATCTGTAGTTGACACCAGTGGGGATTGAAGGTTGGACTATTGGGAGTGGACACCAGTAGGGAACGAACCCAGGAAACCGAGATGTGGCTACCCTGAGTGGGTAATGAACATGGGACTATGGGATGTGGACACCAATCTGGAATGTACACAAGACTATTGGATGAATTACAAGTGGCGAATGAACCAGGGACTGTGAGATGTGGTCAATACTAACAATGATTAAATACTCTTTGATACTAGGGAGTGAGCCCAAGGCTGAGGAGGAAGACACCCTACTGTGGAGAGTAACCCTGTAATACATCGGGTGCACAAAAGTGTTGACTGAATCTGGGACTGTCGGAAGCCGACGACAAATGTGAATGAATCTGAGTCTAGGGAAGGCGGACACCAGTGGGAATTTAACGCGGAAATAGGAGAGGTGGAAAATAAGTGGGGAGTGGACCTGGGACTGAGGAAGATGCACACCAGTAGGGAGCGAACCCGTGACGCAGAGAGGTGGATACTAGTGGAGAGTGAGTGAGAGGTGGATACCAGAGGAGAGTAAACCCAGTACCAAAGGAAGAGGACACAAGTGGGGAATAAACCTGGGACTGTGAGATTGGACACTAATTGGGACTGAACACAGGGATACTGAAGAAGACATCCAGTAAAGAGTGAACCCGAGACTATCTGGAGCGGGCACCACTGTGAGGAATAATATGTCTTCATCCTCTAATCTTAGCCAGCCAACGTCCAATCGTTCTGGGCTCGTTCCCCAATGGTGTCCATCTCAGGTAGTCTAATGATTACTTTTCAATGGTGTCATATCTTATTTTTCTCGGGTTTATACTCTATTGGTGTCTATCTTTTATAGTCCCGGGTTCCGTCCCCACTGGTGCCCACCTCTAACAGTTCTGGGTTCACTACCCATGTGATCACCTCCCATAGTCTCTGGTTCACTCTCAACTGGTGCCCGCCTCCAATAGTCTCTGGTTCAATCCCTGCTGGTACCCTGTTCCTATAGTCTTTGGTTTACCCCTACTGGTGCCTACCTCTCATAGCCTCTGGTCACTCCCGAGTGTTGCCCATCTAGTATATTGTCTGGTTCACTCCCTGCTGGTGCTATCATCCTATAGTCTCTGTTCAATCTCCACTGGAGCCCACCTCCATAGTCACTGGTTCAATTCCCACTGATGTCCACTTCCCATAGTCTTTGTTGCACTGGTGCCCACCTCCCATAGAATCGTGTTCAATCCCCACTTATGCTCACTTCCCATTGTCTCTGGTTCAATCCCCACAGGTCCAACCTCCTATAGTCTCTGGTTAACTTTCCACTGGTGCCCACCTCCCATAGAATCTGGTTCACTCCCCACTGATCCCCAACTCCCATAGTCTCTGGTGCCTACCTCCCATATTTTCTGGTTAATCCCCACTGATGCTCTCATCCCATAGTCTCTGGTTCACTCCCCAATGACGCCTACCGCCCGAAAGTATCTGGTCTAATTCCCACTGGTGCCCACCTCCCATAGTCTCTGGTTTAATCTCCACTTGTAAAATAAATAATTAAAATTCCCTTTATTTATCCCATAGTGGAAAATTGTCTCTAGGGTCTATTCCAAGGGAAGACTGGAATACCCCAGCCGTCAGCCGCAGTACAGCGGGAGCGCGAATTGACTTGCTCAAGGCCACACGGTGCAGCGGCGGGTGATCGAACTAGATGATGAGGTGGTGGTGGTGGTGGTAATTGTGGTAGTGATGATGATGATGATGATGATGATGATGATGATGATGATGATGATGTTATCACATTAAATGTTACCGCTCTTATGATGAAAAGATATGGCGTGATGTTGCACTAAACTCGGTGCCCGCTTACAAGGAGGGAATATATCAAAATACGTACCACATGACATTTTCTTGCAGCAATAGCCCACAGCTCCGCATGTGAAAGGGACCACTCGAATAAGTATTTCCATGACAAAACTGTACCCCATGAAAGCGAACATTATGTAAACTGCCTCTTTCTCGGCGTGAGCTTTTTGGAGATTTAAACCAATTATTAGAACGATGACTGAAAGGAATAATTATGAAGAGAATTGTCATATTACCATCATCATCGGTTTCATCATCATCTTCTTCTTCATCATCATCATCATCATCATCATCATCATCATCATCATCATCATCATCATCATCATCGTCATCATTACCATCAAAATCATCATAATTAACTCATCACCATCATCATTATCATCAGCTTCATCACCATTATCATCACCATCTCTATTATCGTCTGCACCACAGCCATCGTAGATAATTAATATAATAAATGTTATCATCGTCTGCACTACAGCCATTATAGTCAATTAATATAAGGAACAAATTGCATTACAACTTTATGTAATCTGGTCCTGTTTTTTTTTTAGACTGGTCTAGAGAAGCCACTTTATACTCATGTCGTTTGCTTAACCATGATATTGCGAGCCATATGACCGGCTCAGACTTACAAGAAACAAACCATGAGAAGACTCCAAACCCCCAATGAGTCCACCGAAATAATGGCCTTGACGGAGATGAATGAGCAGGTCTGTACAACGCCATTAAGGGCTGGGGAGGAAAGCAATGTCCATTATGTATTACCAAAGATATTTCAATAGGAAGCTTATGATCTGTTTGTTAATTTCCTGTAAAAGCAATATGGAAAATGTTTTAAATCGATGAGAATAAAAGAAAAAGAAAAAGAAAAGCTTGAAAAGAATATAAGGCAAAATACATGAAAAACAAACAAAACATCGCATCATCGTTCTTAGAAGAACCAAAAAAAAGAGGGGAAAAAAGAAAAAGAAACAAAAAAATAAACAAGACCAAAATTAAAACTAAGCAAATAAAAAATAATTAACACAACAAAAGCCGAATCAAACAAAACAAAACTATAAAAATAGAATATTAAAATTGAAAATATTGCCTACATATAACATACCTTAAATTTGAATTAAATTTTTTTAAAGCGCAAGAAAAATGGCCACTGTGGAAATTACTTTTTATCTTTAAAGAAAACAAGCTTAAATGTTCACAAACTAGCTGAAATAGTTTACGATATTTTTTTAGAAATATAAAGACAAGTAATAAAATCATTGCCATAATCAGTTTTAAAAGTAAGAAATTTACGTTGACAATGGTAAGGATGATAACAATAAGGCCCAGTGGTGGATGCAATATGACGTAGGATTTGCCGGGAACTTCAGGTATCTGTCGGAAGATAATATATGATTTTAAATTTAAAATCAACAAAATTAAAATTACTTCATACTTCTAGTTCAGAATTTCAGGTTGACCGATTCATTTTGATCACGTCAAAAATAGATAATGAATGTGCAGATAATAAGTGGCATTGTAAAAAGCATTTCCCATCAAGCGTTAGAAAATATAAATAAAAACAATAACGACTCCATCTTTATTATGTGAGATTTCAGGAGGGTTTTTTTTTAATTATTAATGTGTCCTCCAGCGGTTTGGTGTTGTTGGTATATGTATTCTGACAATGTGATTTAAACAATGTTAGCTACTAGCTCGATTTAACACTAAATAGTGAAACCCTACATGCACATAATATTTGCCTGCTAACGATACTATGGGCTTGTTTTAACATTGTCGCAATAGAGAGAACAATGCATTGGTTTGAGAGTATTTCCAATACAACAATGAGCCCAAAGCAATTTGGATTATCAGACTTCGTTCGCAAATAATTAGACGATTAACCCAATTCCAATCAATGATCTCATTAAGGTGTTAGTATTTCTCGGAGCTTTCCTCTCAAATAGTGTTCTAAAATATAAAAATAATGTTTCCATAGATTAATCAAAAGTTGTTTAGAAATTGGATATTGATATAATATTTGATAAACAAAAATAAATATGACAACTTCAAAAAAGAACAAAATACCCAACACGGAACGTTTCGGGCTCAAAATCCTTCTTCAGCCAACAACTTTTGTTATTGGCTGAAAAAGGGTTTTAAGCCCGAAACGTTCCGTGTTGGGTCTTTTGTTCTTCTTTTTTGAAGCTGTTATATTTATTTTTGTTTAATACTTTTTACAGTCCACAGCTTCGATCAGCTTAGTATCACAATAATGTTTGAATAGCTTTGGACACATCTAGAGCTGGATTATGCCTCTAATTATAATAGTGCTGATTGTTTTAATCAATTTTACTCACATGACTTCGTCCATGGGACTCGATGAGTATGAGAAGAAAACCAACCAATGTGAGGAAAAGGGTCATTGTCATACAAAAGCGATGAATCTGGAATTATAACACAAACAATTAAAAATCAAGCAGCACGTTTGTCGATAAACCATCGTTTTATTTATAATATAATCATCAAATCTGCCTTATTAAAAAAAAAAAACAACAACAAAAAACACGTTTTAAAAATTGTGGTCAGAAAACTTGTTTTTCAAATATCGATCGAAGGTTTGAGAGTTTTTAATAGGATGAGGGTCATATCGATAAATGAGGGACGAGTTATCTGGACAAAATTTTAAGATCTGATTATTATATAAACAAAACAATGTCTCTTTTCATTGATACTTTAGATATTGAAAGACTGCAATCCAACGCGGCCCCTCCCCCCTTGATGAATTTCAAGCTTTGTGTCTAACTGTAGGACTTGTTCATGGTATCAACCTTTGTTTTTCGGATTATTTGATGCTATCTGACCACTGAGACAGTGGTGACAAGGCTTGAATTAATCCTCAACTGTAATTAATGGCTAAAATACGGATGTTGAAGAATAGAACAGGGTGTATTATTGGGTGTGTTCGGGACATACAAAACATCTCACTGACATCCGTGGAGATCCTGACAGGTCCACGTCTTGGTGTATTTGTGCATACAGCTGGCTTACCAAGGCTGTAATGTCTACAATATCACAAAATAACGTGCTTTTCATTCATAATCTTTTCTACTCACTTCAGGAGGAATTAAAATCTTCACTTTTCATGTCAAATACCAGGTTGATTAACACTTTTTAGGACCGCCGGTTGTTTTTTCCAATCCGACAAAAGTTGGAATCAGAAAGGAAAACAAGGACACAAGTTGAGCATAATGTTGCTACTTACATGGAACCAGACATCTGTACCACAGGGCTCTGTAGAACTAAACATGTTTCTACCATGCCTGGAAACAAAAACTCCTATATTGGCAAACAGCACCCATGCCAAAATCATTGTCGTACCTGATGATGAAAATAGAATACAATTAAGCCTGCAATGTGTCAGAACATCAAAGCTACAAGAATGTGTATGTTTGTAAGTGACTTAATGATGCATCGGTAATCGTACAGTTATTATGAATGCAATTAATTGTTGGTTAACCATTTCTCCACTTCCTCCTCTTTTTCTCCTCCTCCTCCTCCTCCTCCTCCTCCTCCTCCTCTTCCTCCTCCTCCTCCTCCTCCTCCTCCTCTTCTTCTTCTTCTTCTTCTTCTTCTTCTTCTTCTTCTTCTTCTTCTTCTTCTTCTTCTTCTTCTTCTTCTTCTTCTTCTTCTTCTTCTTCCTTTTCTTCGCTTTCTCTTATCAACCACTATATACCATTTTTTCATCTCTATCAACCTTCTTTTCTTTTCCCCTACCACCATGAATCCTACCGTGTATCTTTACCATTGGGTACAATACACCAGGTCCTTTCTTAACTTCTTTGGTGCGAAGAAGGCTGATCTTGTCTCGTGAAACCAATGGCAAATGCTCGTATGAATGAGGAAATTTGTTGCCTTAGGAAAGACAATGAACAAATATTTATGAATTTGCAGGGTGTTTAATCATAGAATTTTAAAAATATCAAATTAAGAAAGTATGGAGCAGGCACCGGTGTAAGATAAAGAACTGACCAAGTGTGTATGAAAGATGCCAGACAAAGCGAGAAAGAAAATTACAAGAGAAAAAAAGACTATCCCAAAAAATCAGTGACTTTTGAAAAATGTCATCATCATTATTATTATTATTATTATTATTATTATTATTATTATTATTATTATTATTATTATTATTATTTTATTATTATTATTATCATTTCATATATTTATTTATTTATTTATTTATTTATTTATTTATTTATTTATTTATTTATTTATTTATTCTTTTAATCAGGAATTCGCATCTCTGCTTCTACACTTAATTTTGATCAGCACCAAATTGTACTGTAACAAAATACTTAATAATTTTTTATTTATCTCCAACTTGACTACATAATTTGCCTTTCAACTCAATCTAGGAGAATTTCAAAGCTATGTTTATTCTATTTTGATTTCATTATAGATTATTTTACCTATTTACCTGTTAAGACAACCTAGTTTTGTTGTTATCTTTTTTATTTTATCTCTTTTCTTTATTTCAAATATAACTTTGAAACGCATCCTTCCTCTTCCGTTCTCCCACCTACTTTATCTCTCTCTCTCTCTCTCTCTCTCTCTCTCTCTCTCTCTCTTTCCCCACACTCTCTCTCTCCTCTCTCTCTCTCTCTCTCTCTCCCCCCCCCCACCTTGTTCTTGATTTATATAGCTCAGTTTTGATCTCATTACTTTATCTCATTGTCGCTCGCTCGCTCTCTCCTCTCTCTCTCTCTCTCTCTCTCTCTCTCTCTCTCTCTCTATCTATCTATCTATCTATCTATCTATCTATCTCTCTCTCTCTGTCTCTGTCTCTCTCTCTCTCTCTCTCTCTTTTTTCATTTTACATGATTACACACTCACACAGACACACGTATTATCTAGCTATCTGCACACACACACATACACACACACACACACACACACACACACACACACACACATAAATATATATATCGTCCTCTTCTTCTGTCTCAGCTTATTACTTTTCATTTAATCTTTAAATAGTATTTTACATCAAGTCAATTGCCAGTGCATATTTATCTTGCCAAGAAATTCTGCCAGTGGTGTTAAAGTAAATTATAGTTAATCTGTCTCAGACAGCTTTTGCTTCTTATGTTGGATTCTTAAGAGATGTTTCAGCAATGTTTATTATGGACCTTGAGTCCATCTAGAATATTATGAGTGGAGCTTTCTTCACTATCCAGTTGCTCACTGGATGAATATTTTAATGGGATTTTGCGGTTTACCTGAATGGTGTGGATGACACTCTTTGTCACGGTATATATGACATTTGTACATGACATTTATACAGGTAGATGTGTAGCGGGCATAACCTAATGCCAAATAGTGCGGTAAGTCACAATTGAAAGATTCAAGTCCTCGATATTTTACACTACACTGTAGTATACGTATAAAATGATGACAGAAGGATACGTCGAGTGTAGCTACTACAATGTAATGAGCAGACTATCTGTTAGATTTATAATTTTTGGACAATGATGTCTTAAAAATTTTATTATCATCATTACATGATTCAAATGGTATGGGCCCGGATGGTTTACATTGCAAACTTCTGAAAGATGATTCTACGGAAATATCTACAAAAGAAAAGTAAGGATGCTGGTTTTTAAAAATTTAATTTGTTGAAAACAAATTACCTGAAACGGCCTCCCCTACGGCTATAAATAGGAAGTAAGAAGAATGCAGATCGAACACCTTTGGCTCTCTGGGATAGCTGATTTTCCTTACGAATTGACAACCCAAAACGCCATCATTGACAAAACCTTCGTAGTGAGATAAAGCAGCTTGTTTCTGGTTGGAAAGATGGGTAAAGACAAATTTCATCAAGATGTCGACTTAGTGAATGTTACCATAAGAATTTGATTATTGCAACTTTTTAGATGTCGACAATGAACGAACTCACATCATACTGGAACACATTTTGGCAGATTAAGCGAAGTTAAAATAATTATGGTCTCATTAGCCCTGTGACAAATTATGGGGGAATTTCGCGTTGATCACAAATGATACTGCCAAACAAAGAGTGGTCTTCCGGTTCGATCTCGGTCCCTTCCCGTTTTTGTCATTTCAAATCGATCCACTAACGAATATACAGTTCTCCTTGTGATATTAAACATTCTTGTGACATTGATCACAGACTGTCCAGATTGAAGATGACCAATGGCACGTGCACGTTGTTCTAAACTAAGTCGCGGCATCGCGTAGATTAATGGATGGTACTTTTCATTGTGTTTTCCTTGAAATTTTTCAAGAAGACAAGGATTGCAAAAATAAAAATTATCTACACCCTTCCTGTCCACAGTAAGAGGCTAAAAGGTTGTTTTAGATCCTGCGCGACGTTGTGAGTGAATTTCAAGTCAAAAACAAAAACATCGACTATGGGCATACAGAAAGGCTAATGGTAAACACCTCAGTAAAAAATCATTATCCAACGGATAAAGCAGAAATGACGAATTTAAATGTGTATACTTTCTTTTGATCGCAATTTATATATGAGCGTGTTGACGTCGCTTTGATATTTTCAAAACTACAAAAGATACGAAATGGGCAAAGTAATAAAAAATCATGTTTCATTTTTTTTTTCGTTTATTATTTCAAATTTCAAGATTATCACCGTCTCCATCCACCAGACCTTCTTGAGAGTAACCCTTAGGCAAATATGAACATTGATCTATCGATGCTTCTGCCGTGACCTATTGTTTATATGCCTGGTAAGCTATTGACATGGATGCATTAATTTCACTATTTTTTATAGCATGAGTCCTGGGTTATCTACAAACAATACATTATTTACTTTACTTACTTATCTATTGGTGCTTGATCAGCACATAAAGCTGACAGGGTGGAACGCCAGTTTTCTCGGTGGGAGGCCATTTTTGTCATCTGTTCCCATTACCATCTACTACCTTTCATTGTTCTTTCGATGCTTCTCCTCGGCCTCCAGGTCTCCAGCGGGCGGGCCCTTCTTCTCATTCCTTGGGGGACCACACGAGGGCTATCCTGGGAATGGCACTCGAATTCATTCTCAGGAAATGTCCAGACCATTTCGACCTTCTCCTTTTTACAGCTAGTTCAATTTGTGAGCATTAACCAGTTCTTTGTTTGAAATTACTTTAGGTCAAAATATCCTCAAGATCCTTCCTAGGCATTTGTTTTGGAATACATTTAGTTTGTTGGAGATGGTACCTCTCAGTTTCCAGGATTCGGACCCATAGAACAGAGCAGATAGAACATTTGTTTTGAAGAGAGCTAGCTTTTGTGGTGATTTTCCTTGATTTCCATATATTTCTGAGCATTCCAAAGGGTCTTCTTGCTTTCGTTAGTCTTTCTTTTATTTCATCTTCGGAATTCCCATTTGACAAATCCTGCTGCTAGAAAGGAGAAATGATTCACATCCTCAATGCCTTGGTTGTTTATGTTTAGAATTGTGTTTGAATTAGGCTTCGTCCTAATCGGTTTGGTCTTTTCAACATTTACATTGAGCCCAAGCGTAAGAATACAACTTTGAAATTTATGTTGGTTATCGTATATTTAATTAAAACTTTGCATTATCAGGAAGTAAAAAGCCAGGTAGAGTGAACGGACTAAATGACAACGAATGATCTTATTGGTTAGAGTTTAGTACTGTAGTGATCTATATCAAATGCTTCCTAACTTTCCCAGCATTTCAAATAACTCAATAAATATTTCTCACACAGTGTCGCCCATATGTTTATTGTTTTATTACCTTGGCATAATTAGAAGGCTATCTACTATAGTTACGAGTATGACACTGCATAAATTAACGTCCATCCGATAGACAGGAGAGCCATGTGGAATCGACTGCACATGGTCAAAACGCATAATAAAAGTATCTTATGATTACGTACGCAGAATATGATTGGTCTCGAGAAAATCACCAGTCAAATCCTTGCACTGACGAATCCTGGAACATCATTGGTTTCTGTGATTCATTAACTCCAGTGATATTTCTATATAAACAAAGACCCGGCTATCTCGGTCTCTCCCCCAGTTCATCATTCCTATCACACACATTCTCTAGTGGTGAACTTGAAATTCTATTTAGCGGGAAACATTGTGTGAACAGGGCTGTGCAATAAATATATCAGTCTTATAGTGGTGGACTTACATTGTGTTATTATTAATTAATGCCATTTAAAACTAGTAGGTGGAGCGAGTAGTAATTAAATATTGTGTTTCGCCTGGTCGTAAGTAGAGGCAACCTATAAAATAACAGAAATCGATAACTCATGTTATTAACAGAATTTGATAATTCATGTTATCATAACAAAATATTTCATTCTCTCTCTTTATCTCTCTCTCTCTCTCTCTCTCTCTCTCTCTCTCTCTCTCTCTCTCTCTCTCTCTATAACCTCCATGTATCCCGTTAATTAAATTAAGGAACCTGACTAACAAAATTAAAATCAGTGGTGATGTCAAGGGTATTAATTGAAACCCCTCACGACATCACTACTCATAAGGAATATAAAAATGTTGCAACTAGTGGAAGATTTGCTCCGGTATTTTCACAGATCGGGGTACCGACCAAACATCCATCGGGGTACCGAGTAAATGTCCATTTGGTTACAAGTTGATCCATAGTTGAATCTAGCAAGCGATCCACTGACACAACTGGAATGGAAAAGGCTCCCCCACGAACTAACCAGGCAGAAGAAACCTGAACGCCACTACCAGTCACATCCAACCAGATAAGACCAAATCGAGTAGCCTACGATATGGGATGAAATTCACTACCCATAGCCTAACTTTAATTAATTAAAAGCACTATTATTCATTTGGCTAATTATGTGTTAATCTGTTATTGTGTGAGGCAATTTTGGTGATTTATATTAAAGTATGTCTGCTTTAATGGGGTGTTATACTCTGAATCTATCTACCCCTATATAACGTACCAATAATCTACCACTACTTCTTCTACCTATTTCTTTAAACTTTTAAAAAAATTCTTACTATCTGTCGAGTTCTCAGAAACTTAAACCCGACTATAACAGGGTAAAAAGTGGCTCCAGTTAACTTTGGGTCTATGCGGAAACTATCTGACTCTTATTTGTCTATTCCTAATTGCCACTCTACTATCTACATAGACGCGACAAGTATCGATGGAATCATTTTTACTTTAGGACTAGAGACAAGAGATTGCTGAGAAACGAGTTATAAACAAAAGATCGGATAGCCTGGATTCAGACACTCACATCGTCTGGGTAGTCATTGTATTTCCCATTGTTGTAGGATGTCTTAACCAGCACCTCGTCAGAGTCCATCACACATTCCATTACACTGTCATGGCCCTGGATTGGTTAAAAGTGACGAAAAGAATATCCAGTAATGTAAATGTTGCTGCGTGAAGCTAAAAGAAATAGATCACGATGTGAAATTGAATGTAAGTTTCAATTTAATAAACGAAAACAATTAATGAGGACGTTTCAGGTTCCCCTTTATCAGCAAAACTAGATGAATTAACACTGCAGGCGAATGAGATGATAATATGTGAAAATTCCGTTGTTAATGTGAAAAAACAAAAACATTGATGGGACAGGAAATAATGCTCCTTTGTAAAGAAGCGCCAATTAAAATATGTAAATGTTGCTGCTCGAAGCTCGAAGAAATAAATAATAATGTGAAATTGAATGTAAGCTTCAATTTAATTACAAAATCAGATCAAATGAACGTTTCGGGTTTCCCCTTTATCAACAAAACAGGATGAATAAACACCACAGATGAATGAGATAATGTGGTAGTGGCGTAGTTAAGATGAATAAACAAAACATTGGTTGGCAGGAAATAGTATGTTCCTTTGTAAGAAAGCACGAATTAAAATAGAATACTAGATATTTCTAAAAGGTACGCAATTAATTAAGTGAAAAGAGCATACTATTTCCTGCCAACCAATGTTTTGTTTATTCATCTTAAACTACGCTACTACCACATTATCTCATTCATCTGTGGTGTTTCATTCATCCTGTTTTGTTGATAAAGGGGAAACCCGACACGTTCATTTGATCTGTTTTGTAATTAAATTGAAGCTTACATTCAATTTCACATTATTATTTATACCAGCTAAAATAGAACAATAGATATTTATAGAAGGTGTGCAATTAATTAAGTCCAAAAAGAGTGGGGGGGGGGGGGGGGGGACTGAATAGTGCAACATAGAAAGTAAAGTGTAGACTGTAGTTAGAAATTAAATACAATTGGAAATTAAGTATTTCAGTAGCAGCAGCAGAAGCAACAGTAGTAGTAGTAGTAGTAGTAGTAGTAGTAGTAGTAGTAGTAGTAGTAGTAGTAGTAGTAGTAGTAGTAGTAGTAGTAGTAGTAGTAGTAGTACCTGTCGCTTAATTTCTTGCCAGTTTCTCCCACATATGTCTTGTGGCAACCCCTGCAGATGATTGAATAAATCAAATTGCGATCAGTGCAGGCGAAGGCGCCCCACACTATATCCGGGAATTCGATGGAATTTTCCACGAATAAGTGTGGTCATGACCTGCATCTGTAACGTCCACAAGGTCCCGTCTGACGTTGGCTAGATGCTATATCCATCCTCCAGCGGCTCCAAATTGCGATCCCGTCTGAAAGCGCTTAAAGGTGGTTTGTTGAATATATCCCTCGTCTCGACATGCCCCTGAAGAATTGGACGGTAGTTGGTTTTTAAATGTTGATGACTTCCTTGTTGTGATGACGAGGATATGTCTGCCTGCTTTGCTGTTATCCTTGTCAAACAATTTCATGGCAGCCTCCCTAGAGATTTTTGGATTTTGTCAACCGCTTGTTTTGGTATATTCCGGATATCGGCGTTCCAAACGAAATCAAGCATTTTATCCTTCTCTACCGTGAAGTCCTCATCTACCTGGCAGATTCGTCTTAATCTGAGTTGCTGTGAAACTGGACTGAATCTTTGCATTTGATGGAATGTGAAAACGGTTAAAGAAGGTAGCTCTGACTGTCTGTTTCCTTCTGGTAGAAAGACGATTTGAGTCCACTTGCGATAAGGGAAACTGTGATGTCCAGGAAGGCAACATGAGTTGTGGATATCTGATAGGTGTATTTGATCGCTAGATGGAAGCTGTTAAGGGCAGTGATGAATTTGTTGAGTTGGAGTTCAGTCATGTTGGTGAAGCCGATGCAGTCGTCGATGTATCTTTTGAAAAATTCCGGTTAGTGGTTGTCGTATTGGGAGAAAAACTGAAGCTCGAGGTGGCCCATGAACAAATTGGCGTACGACGGACCTATTATGGCCACTCCCGAGATCTGATGGAAAAAAATTGCTATTTCTTGTCCCATCAATGTTTTTGTTTATTCACCTCACCTGTCTGCGTCATTATCATCATGGTTTGTTGATAAACAGAAAACCCGAAACGTCCACATTTTTTTTCGTCTTTAAAATTTATAATGTTATTTACCAAAAGAATATTAACTGTTGAAATTTGAAAAACTTAATGAGTTGAATCGCTTTTATATTGAGTGATGTCTGCTTACGAATACGAAAATTATGTGAAAACGTAAAAATATATAATGAATGAAGATGACATCACACAGCTCTTTATTACTGATGTTAGATAGCAAGTTGGGTGATTATTTCTCGATAAAATCTTTTAACCATACTATGAACGTTAAACACTACAAAATATATTTTTGTTGGTTGGTATGATTTATTGGGGGGAGGGGGGGGGGGACTGAAATGGTGAGTATTTAACTCAAACGTATATCATCAATATTATAATGTTTTTGTTTTGAAAATCATTATTAAACATCACAATAGGCGCTTCTATGACCTTAACATATTTTAAGCGCTGTCACACTTTTTAAACAAAATTAAGGATTCTTTTTCGTGATGATCACATGCTTATATGATATGACGATGATAATGATGTTTTCACACATACCATAACTTCATCATGAGACAACGCCAAAGCAATCCATTTGTCGGTACGGGATGGTAATTTGTATACAATCCTGATCAGCACCGAGTCATTCCTCGGCTTCCAGTAGACAACAAAAGAACATAACAATCCATCAATGCAATCGTGGAAGCAACCTCTGGTTTTGCCGCAGTCAGAGTGAAGAGTCATGGTTCCCGATTTTTCAATGTCTGAATTCTGACAATTGTTAGAGTGATTGTGAAAGGGCGTTTCGCTATGCAATATTTTGAACCAATTGAAAAAAGAGTGTATAGCGAGAAAAACAAAGACAATTACA
>NC_088360.1:61555001-61560001 GCF_034508935.2 Berghia stephanieae | reverse complement strand
AGGGAAGATTATATTCAACACGAATGTCACAGAATTGAAAGACTAAAAGAATCTAACACCAAACAATTCTACCTGTCAATACAAGATCTTAGTGGAAAACGACTAGTCATGGCAAGAAAATGCGTTAAAGACGCAAACGGTACTATACTTATCGACAACTACGAAAGTTTGGAACGTTAGACAGTATACATAAAAAATCTTTACGCGGATGGCAAAAGAGGTGGGTGCTTGAATAAAGAAATCTCTATTGTGCACACGGGTCCCCAGATTATGCGAGAAGAAGTAGAAGCTGCTTGCAAAGAGATGAAAAAGGGGAAAGCGGTTGGCCAAGATAGTTTCTCAATAGAATTGATTGAGGCCCTCGACGATCTGGGAATAGACATTCTGACAAAAGCCTTTATTGTCATATACGAAAAGGGTGAATTGCCTAATGTTTGAAGACAATCGGTATTCATTACCATACCCAAAATACAAAGAACTATTGACTGTGACCAACACAGTACAATCAGCACAATGAGCCAGGCCACAAAAATAATATCATATATTATATTATAATACTTATGAAAAGAATGAGGAACAAGATCTCTCCAGAGATAAGTGACGAGCAGTTTGGTTTTGTTAAAGAAAAGGGTACGGTAAATGCAATATTTACATTGAAAACAATAATGCAACGGTCAATCGAAAAACAAAAATCACTTTATCTATGCTTCATTGATTATTCCAAAGCTTTTGATTCAGTACAGCACGAAACGCTATTCAAAATCCTAGAAAAGATCGGTGTAGACAGTAAAGACCTTCGACTTGTGAAAAACGTATACTGGAATCAAACAGCGATTGTCAAACTTGATTATGAAACATCGGACCTCTTTAACATCGAGAAGAGAGTAAGACAAGGTTGCGTCTTATCACCGGACATTTTTAACATATATAGTGAAATAATATTCAAATAAATTGAAGATATGAAAGGCGTCGTCGTCGGAGGGCAAACAGACGATGGTACTCTGATGGCATACTCTCCAGAAAACGTGCAGAAAATTTTAGATATACTGGTGTGCAACAGTGAAAAGATGGGTTTAACTTAATGTTAAGAAAACCGATTGCAGAGTGGTCTCAAAGAATAACAACAACAAGATCTTCCACTTGTCAAGCAAAAAAGAGACCATCAAACAAGTAAAGAAATTTAAATATTTAGGCACTATCATTATTCATGACGCACGTGACATAGAGGATATAAAACAAAGAATAGCAATTAGCAAAAAAAGTATTCCATAAAATGCGACTAGCTGTGTCAAACAACAACCTAAAGTTGAAGACCAGAATAAAAGTAGTAGAAACTCATGTTATAAGTTCCCTTTTATACGGTTGTCAATCGTGGACGCTTGACAAAGAATGTACGAGGAGGTTAGAGGCATTTGAGATGTGAATGTATAGAAGAATGTTGAGGCAATCATGGACAGACGAACGAAGAAGTGTTGGAGAAGGTGAGAAAGGGAAAAATGTTGATCGATACCATCAGAAAGAGGCAGTTACCGTTTCTGGGACATGTGTGGAGAAGAGACGGAATAGAAAAGTTGGTAACTTCTGGGATGATCGAAGGAAAGGGAGATAGAGGAAGACAAAGAATGACATATCTAAATAACCTAAGAATGGCAAAATGTGATTTAAAGAGCAACACAGATTTCATGCGCACCGCAGAGGATTGTGATTCGTGGAGGCAGCTGACCGACAACGTGCTCAAAGCACAAGCCACGATGGATGATGATGATGATGAGGATGATGATGATGATGATGATGATGATGATGATGATGATGATGATGATGATGATGATGATGATGGTGATGATGATGATGATGATGATGATGATAATGATGAAAAATATTTAAATATTTGGATCTCCCTCGTATAAAAGAATTCGTGGTGACGATTCAAATTGAAGATTGATACACAGGATTTATAATATTGATTCATCACAATTCATTACTGTTTTCTACTATAATATTTACAAGAGAAGATAAATTTATACTGTACTTATCAAGATGTAATACTCCTGTTACACAAAAATCTTTAATGTTTAGTACCATTCACTTGTGGAAGAATATTAGATTCGGAACAAGGAATGTATGTTCTCTGGGTAGTTTTAAAACTTTGATCGACGAGAGTTGTATTATCTAAGTTCTCTATATGACCAGCAATGTTTTCTCACTCATTTGTTTAATGATTCATTACTGATATTATTGATCGACTCACTTTGCATATTTCATATCAGAAGCATTTAAATGAAATTAAACCTTAACTCATGTGATGTTATGTTATGTTATGTTATGTTATGTTATGTTATATTATGTTATGTTATGTTATGTTATGTTAATATTCTTTATGAAGGATGAAAATATTTTGTGTTTAAGAAAATAGTTCATTAGTAATTGGTTTATTTTTCGAAATGAATATTTTGATACAATTTTGGATAATAATAATAATAATAATAATAATAATAATAATAATAATAATAATAATAATAATAATAATAATAATAATAATAATAATAATAATAATAATAATAATAATAATAATAATAATAATACTTTATTGCATCCCAAAAAGGAATTTTTTTGTACAGACGTGTTATAATTTATACAATAAGATACAAATACAATGGAAATAGGATGTATATATAAAAAAGGAGCAGCTCTATAATCAGAGCTGCGCTTTATAATATGAATAATTTCAAAACTGTAAAAAAGTTAAAACTGTCACTATAAATTGAAAATTGAAAAGATTGCAAAACAAATAAATTAATAAATTAATATTTATATTTTTTAAAAGTAAAAATGAGAAATAATTATATAAAATGATTATTGCTTGTTATTATAGAGCCTAATACTGGACGGCAGAAAAGATTTTCGGTGTCTCTCTGTTTTCGTTGAAATAGAGAAAGGGCGACCACTTCTTTCTGACATAATAATTGATGGTCTTAGTGGATTATACTGGTCATTTAATATTTTAGTTATTTTATTTATACAAAATTTCTCGTATAAAAGATCTACATCGTCAACATCACTTATATAGCGTTTAATGGATTTTTTAATATTTGAATTTATTTTGTTCCTTTCCACTGCTAAGCAATTGCCTCCCCAAGCTGTTATACAAAATGACAAAACACTTTCGATTACTGCTCTATAAAATAATGTGCAGAGGGTTTTATCTATTCTAAACTGAGAGAGTTTTGATAAAAAAATATGTACGTCTGCACATCTTATGCCTAATTATCTTCAAGTGTTCATCCCACTTGAGCCTGTCATCAATCGTTACACCAAGGTATTTGTAGTGAGGAACTCGCTGGACGAATTGGTCCTTTAATTTTAACGGTTCTATCGGTTCCTTCACTCTCCTAAAGTCAATCACTAGCTCCTTTGTCTTGCTTATGTTAAGCTCTAGGTGGTGGGCATCACACCAAGACACAAATCTATCAATTTCTTGCCCATAAGCCACTTCGTTGCCATTTGTTATGAGGCCTTGAAGAGTGGTGTCATCTGCAAACTTTATTAAAGGTACACTCAGGTTTTGACTTCTACAGTCATTCGTGTATATTGTGAATAATACAGGGGACAATACACAACCTTGAGGAGCACCAGTATTTGTAGTTATACAGGAAGATTTGTTTTGTCCTAATTGAACATATTGTGCTCTCTCCGTAAGAAATTAAAGCACCCAAGCAATTATATACTTGTTTAAATTCAGACTAGTCAATTTTTGAACAACCAACTGAGGTTGCATTGTATTGAACGCTGAAGAAAAATCTGCAAAAAGCAATCTGCAATAGCTCTTAGCGTGATCTAGATGCCTGTAAATGTTGTTTGTAAACAGCAAAATGGCATCCTCTACGCCACGTCCTGGTTTGTAAGCAAATTGATGACTATCACTCAATGGCATAAACTGATTCCTAATTTTAACAAGAACAAGTTTTTTCTAAAGATTTCATGACTATTGAAGTCAGTGCAAAAGGTCTGAGATCGTTCATAGTTTCAAGTTTTTCTTTTTTTTGGAACAGGAATAATTTTTGAAGTTTTCAAAATTTCAGGGATCGAAACGCATTGGAGGGACCAGTTAAAAATATGTGTATAAATGGGGGAAAGCTGATGGGCACATTCTTTTAATAATTTTTCTTTCAATCCATCCGGCCCAGCAGCCTTCCTCTCGTTTAGTTTCGAAAATACGAATCTCGTTTCCTCTTCACTGACCTAATAATAATAATAATAATAATAATAATATAATAATAATAATAAAATAATAATAATAATAATAATAATAATAATATATAATAATAATAATAATAATAATAATAATAATAATAATAATAATAATAATAATAATAATAATAATATAATAATAATAATAATATAATAATAATAATAATAATAATAATAATAATAATAATAATAAAAAAAATTAATAATAATAATAATAATAATAATAATAATAATAATAATAATAAAATAAAATAATAATAATAATAATAATAATAATAATAATAATAATAATAATAATAATAATAATAATAATAATAATAATAATAATAATAATAATAATAATAATAATAATATAATAATAATAATAATAATAATAATAATAATAATAATAATAATAATAATTAATAATAATAATAATAATAATAATAATAATAATAATTTACATAGCGCCTAGTTCCAATCAAAATTGCTCACTGGCGCTTTACAATAAGACATCATATATCATACACATATATAAAACTGACAAGTTAAAAAATATATTGATATGATAATAATATATATAATAATATAATACATACTAGGAGTCTATATTATGTGCCCTACAGAAAAGTTCAGTTTACAATCGCTTCCTACAAGTAAGTGGATTTTCACTATTTTTGTTCCAATTCTGATTGAGTTTCACAATTGGGAGGCATGGTGGTCCAAGGATTTCTCATGGAAAACTAAACATTTGGGGGGTTCCCTTTGAAGAT
>NC_088360.1:61535001-61550001 GCF_034508935.2 Berghia stephanieae | reverse complement strand
ACGGGTCCAAGTACCGAACCCTGGGGAACCCAACAATTAAGAATAATTTCCTCAGACCTATATTCATCCACCGTAATAATCTGTAAACGATTAAACAAATATGACCTAAACCAATCAAGCGCTGCACCAGACACGCCATAAATAATTTCAAGACGTTTGAGGAGAATATTTTGATCAATAATATCAAAAGCAGACGATTGGTCAAGCAAATTCAGCAAAGAACATTGAACCATTGTCTATAACAGAGCGGAGATCATTAACAACCCTAACATGTGCGGTTTCCGTCGAATGATGTTGCCTGTAAGCCGACTGACATTTTTCTTCAAGACAATTATTTTTAAGAAGAGACAATAATTGTTTCAAAACAAGCTTTTCTAAGATTTTAGAGAGAAAAGGAAGATGAGAGACAGAGCGATAGTTTTTTGAAGTTCTCTTTATCTAGATCAGGATTTTTCAAAAGGGGTTTGACATGAGAGACTTTGTAAATGTCTGGTACAGCACCTGACTGCAACGAATTGTTAACAATACATGTAAATGGTGTTAAAATTACACAAATGCACTTTTTTTAGTATGGCAGTATTTACAGGGTCTAAATCGCAACATTTAGTGGAAAAACATAATACAGTCACGTAAGTCATCTTCAGTGACCTTTGAAAAAATTGTAAATGAATCACCATGAAACTTGTCAAGTGTCGTTTGGTGAGAGTTCTTTTCTGGTGGTATCCGTATTTTTCTTTAAAATATTGACCAAAGCGAGTTGGTAGATCTGCATGATCGATTAAAGATGGGAGAGCTGCTTGCGTCTGTTGTCCCAGCAGTTCCTTGGTCAAGGAAAATAATTGTCTCGAACGCCCGACGTTTTTTTCAGGCTGTTTTCATAGAGTTTCTTTTTGGCCCTGAAATTGACGGCTTTCGTATCATTTCTAGCGCGATGTACAGTTTCTTATCAACAGCATTTCTGGACTTGAGCCATTTTCTGTCTGCCCGCCTCCTGGTTAATCCGGTCAATTTTATTTCTGTATTATACCAGGGTGCTTGACGTCTCACCCTTACAGTTCTAGTTTTTAAGGGAGAATTCTTGTCCACCGTACCAACAATTGACTCGTGGAGACAGTTTGCATTATGTTTATTTTTAGCGTTATGGTCAAGGTCTTGTTTAAAAATGTTCATGTCTATATTCTTCATATTACGAGATTTTTTACTTCAAGCTTCACTGGGAATAAAACGCAAAACACAGTTAATTGATGGTCCCAGATTAATGTATCAATATTCAAGACAGGTGAAAAGAGAGAATGTTCAATGTCTGTAATGACATGATCTATTGTGCGCCATGGTTGTTTGTAGGACCGCTTACAAGTTGAATAGAATTGTTTGAATCAATAAGCTCCCTGAATACTTTGGATTCATTTTTTTAACGAAATAATCAATGTTAAGATCACCCAGAAAAATATTATACCTTTTTTATGGATTCAATAGACATAAATTCTCCGAATTCTGATAAAAAATCAATTGTTGACATTTTGTTTTGTTGGTTTGGTGGTGGGCGGTAGATACAGTGAAACGACTTTCAAAAATTATTTTCATGAATGACAAATCCAGGTTACTCAAAACTTCTAAAATCATCATGGTGGAATAATATCTTGTCAAAGAGTGTTGTAAATAAACAAGTTGTAAATAATTGCAATTCCACCTCCTTTCCCGCTTTCAGAACTGGGTCATCATATGAATGATTAAGCCATGTTTTTAAGATGACAAAAATAGTAATTTTGTTATCTTCAATAATGTCGATTATATCTTGAGTTTCATTACGGCACGATCTACATTTAGTAATCCGATTTTTATACTGGTATGATCATTGTTGTTGTTCTTGCTCGAAACGGTGCTGTTGCTGCGAGTTGTTGTCATGGTGGTCGTTAATTTCATACTGACTGTCAAGGACAGTGTTGACATTAGACAAGGAACGGTGAGGAGTATTCATTGAAGTGATTAGATTGGATGGGGGACGAGTGTTGATAAATTGAAGCGAGGTTCGAGGTCGTAGGGGGAGGGGCGTGGGGTTGGCCGGTGACCAATGACTGTGGTAATAGGGCGTTGTTTTCGTCTACCCCCTCTGAGTCTGTTCATAAAATAAGTATTATAAATAGATCTATGTACACGGTAGTTGTTAAAAGTTGTAAAATAAGGCACAGTGAATAAAGTTTCCAATATGGCTGTAAACAAATAGCAGTTTAAAACTATGTTTGTCTTTTGAAAATCCATACTTAAAATATTTGAATTTTAGAAAAATCCTCTGTTAGAAATCGTTAAAATATATATCAATAAAACCACAAGAATATCACAAATTAGATGGTATTAAAGTCCAGGCGAAATGTCAGATAAAAATCACTCAAAACACGTAAATGAAAGAGCAAAACGAAAATAAGACTCGCCGGTCAGGCGTGTTACACAAATATATATATATATATATATATATATATATATATATATATATATATATATATATATATATATATGAGTGTTGGTGGGTACTTCTAGGTACGAAAGTGCTCGATAATGGTGGTTAGAGCTAATATATAATGTAAATTTTCACATTTCACATCTCGGCAAAAAAATGTGAGTGAAAATTTACATTATATATATATATATATATATATATATATATATATATATATATATATATATATATATATATATATATATTCTTAATCCATTTCCATTAAGTTAGTCAAAAATTTTCAATGTCACCACCCCGCTTTAAATGAATAGGTATGGATGTCGAGTAGTTCTCCAGAGCCATTAGGCCTGTGGAGCCGGAGTTTATAGTAGTTATTGCTTGTTCTCTTTCGGATAGGTCGTTATTCTACCGCAAAGTACTTGCTGACAGATCAAACAGATCCAGTTAGCCTATCACTGTTCACTTCATCTGGGACCGACTCAGTCCCTTTGCGTGTGAAGCGAGTTTTCTACCAACTGACTAATCTATTGGGAATCCATAACCAATTATATGCACATTTATTATAATATGATATACGATTTGTTGAGGAGATTGAATAGAGTTTCTTTGATGCAAATGATTAAAATGTAAATTTTCTGATTATCTTAAGTCTAAATTTAGTTTATATCTTTTGAATGGTCCCGACATAACACCGTTTAAGTCGATGGGTCGTATTTGTGATCGCCTGCCTCAATCTGGTATTATGTCCGAATGATTAGAATAGAGAAAATTGAGTTTTTAATGACAAATTGTTCAGAATTAAGGAACTTAAGTATTTTGAAGTTGAAGATATAAAACTTACTCTCTTAAATGACGACAAAGTTACAAACTATGGAATAGGCACTGGTGAAAGATAAAGCTCTAAAAGGTGTGTATGAAACAGAGTCAAACAAAGCAGAGATAAAAATACAAGAAAAAAAAGAGCCCATCCAAACAACTCAGACAGCCTCGACAGGGATCGAACCTCAGACCTTCTGATTATCGGTCCGACGTGCACTTTTTAAAATTCAAATTTTATTTTATGTTAATCTTAATCTGTTAACTGCCGTACTCTGGACAAACACGTATTATCGTCAGAAAATTGATCTTTCAAACATCGATCGATTTACATGAGTTTTTGCCAGGATGAGGGTTATTTAAATCTATCGATATTTGAAGGACGAGTTTTCTGATCAAATTTATAAATACGAGTTTTACAAGAGTACGGCAGTTTGGATAAAATTCAATTTTATAATGTCACCATTGTTGGCATATTATTTTATTTTGTCTGTAAAAAAAAAACAACTTTTAATGCATCACTTCTAGTCTTCAATAATACTTGTCTCTATTTCCCACGTCTTCCATGTATATGCCCGTGCAATGAGAGAACGTCTATTTTATTATGACTAGAAAGCTTTCACTTCTTACGAAAGGACTTTCAGAACCAGCTAAGTCACATTTTTGTCATTCAGAGAAACCTCCATTTTTTTTGTCATTTCCATTTATTAATTGACGTAAAAAGGAAAACTCTTGTCTTGCTCGCCTCATAGAACAAAATGTTAAATTCTCTCTGATGATTCTTAAGTGTCTAATAGAATGCTTGAGAGTGTTAACTCGATGTGACAAAACAGGTTTTGAGAGTCACAACGTCATATTGCCAAATAAGACATCCTAAAACTTGTCAAAAAGACGTAAACCTGGGACTTCTTTGACTTTTTGACCGGGTCAGATCATAAAAATGTAGCAAAGACTAAGTAGAAATTGTCTTGCCAAAATTGAGAAAGGCGTTTGTGGCTGTTAAGCCTAGCAGCATCGCACCATTGTGACTTGACATAGTTTGGTGTGATTTCTATTCTTAATTAAGCATTCAAAAAGCTTCAAATCTTAAAATGATGTTTGATTTCAAAGTCTTCATAGAAAATAGAAACAAAAATTATTTTTTAAAATATTGTCATAAGAGCTTTATTTTGGGATTCCAAAAATCACTCATAAGTTATATAAATTAAGAATAAAGCGAAACAAATACATTAAGAATAACAATTCATTGTATTTCTCACCACATATCAAGTAACAAACGATGCGATTTTACCACTTTAATTTATTGCTGACAGTAAAGTCACTCTATATGGAGAATTGATGTCAACAAAGAGGTAAATCTTAAGTGAACTTGTGTTTTTTAACCCCCCCTACAAGCACGGCTCGATTTTATTCTCACATAGCACATGTTCCGTTTCAGTAAGAGAATAGTGACAGTGACAATGATGTGACTCGGACATCAATGTCTCAGGTGTCCAGGTCATATTCTGGTAAGATTCTCCACAAAAATAACCCGACTGCTAAGTTATTTAGTTAACTGATAAAACTTAAAACAAAAACTGATGATCTGGCATCAAAATTTTTTAAAGACAAAGCAATAACTACAATAATTTCAATGCCAGATCGTCAATTGTTGTGGAAGATATTCATTTGCATCAGTCTATCTTGGTTGAATAAAGAAAAAAAGAATCATTATTCAACCAAGATAAGCTGATTAAAATGAATATCTTCCATCGTTTTTTTTCTAAATAAGTAATTGGGTATTTCAGAGGCGAATCTTTTGAAAACGACATTTTGGCACACTTTGTATTTCTCGTCTCTTAGTGAAAACGATAAGATGTTATGCCAGGATAGAGTCAAGTAAATGTCTGTATAAAAGCTGAACCTATTTACATCAAACAAAATTACTGTTTTATTGGAATTTGTGGACTTATTCTTCAGTCGTAATACCAAATTAGGTTAGTAAGAGTATGTTCTCTCCCTTTCGTGGTTTACAGCATATACAAATAACTGCAGAAGTGTAAATGATAACTTAGTTTAAATTTGCTGACGATACAGTACTCCAAAGTTCAATATCAAATGATAGTGAAACAACTTTCAGGGCAGATAGTTAAAAGTTGTTAAAAATAAAGAGTTGATCATGGATGTTTGAAAAAAAAATAAAGACCATCTACAACTCCTGATAATTAAGAATCATGAAATTGAACAAGTAAAACAGTATAAATATTTATGAGTAGAAAAAGATGACAAGCTGAAATGGGATTTCCATGAGGATTATATTAAAAATAAATTAGTTAAAGAATGTATTTAATCAGAAAACACGTGAATTTAATATAGATAAAACACTATATACTCTTTTTTTACAGATCTGTGTTGGGAAAGCGTTGTGATATTCTGCATAACTGCACGGACCTGTTATGCAAACAAAGCTGATGTGAATCGAATAGATAGATTGATTAAGAAAGCAAGCATATGTGCCCATGCCGTTTCAACTGTTGATAGTCTAGCAAACAAATTCTGTATTTTGAGATTGGAAAATATTATGAAAGATGAAAATCACCCTTTATTTGATAGAATTGAATTCTCCAATAGAAGTACATGATTGATATCACAAGTTACAAAAACAAAACGACATCTATCATAATTCTTTTTTACCTCTTAGTATTCGCTTGTATGATATTTCGTACCATATGGTATTTATACAGAATTTTTTTTACCCAGACTATCTAGTTATCTATAATTTTTTGAAATGTATCTAGAAATGTATAATTTCATTTCATTTTACCTGTTATTTATCTATTTATATACATATTTATTTATTTATCTATTTTAATATTCTTATGTTTCATAGATGTGAATAGAGTATTATTCTCGCAAATTGATTTTAAATGATCATTTTGATTAAATTAGTATGTGGAACATTATGTTTAATTTAGATTCTCGTAGCATGCCCGTTTGTAAACCAATTTCTTTTTTATAGGATGAATAAAGTATTGTGTTGATAGTCTCGCCAACAAATTCTGTATTTTGAGATTGGAAAATATTATGAGATATCAAAGTCACCCTCTATTTGATAGAATTGAATTCTCAAAAAGAAGTTAAGGCTTGATATCACAAAAAAAACACATCTAAATTCTTTTTCACCTCTTAATATTCCCCAGTACAACAGTAAATGATATTTCGTACAATATGGCATTTAAACATACATTTTATTCCCAGACTATCTAGCTATCTGTGATATTTTAGGAAGGTATCGAGAAATTTTTGATTTAATTAAATTTAATTTAATATTTTATTTTTATCTATTTTTTTTTTAAAAATCTTTATATATTTATTTTTTTACTTATTTAAAGATTCTCGTTTTATCGTCACCTATTTTCCAAAGGAGGATAGCACTTGCTCAAACAAAATTGACAAAAATGATGACATTATGGAAAAGTGATAGCGTCCAACCGAAAATGAAAATATAAGAACATGCAAGTTTCCAACAGCATTATATGGATGTGATCACGGACAATCCCCAAAAAAATGATGAGAATATAATTAAAGCATGTGAAATGAAATTATACCGGAACATTCTCCGCATTCCCTGGACAGCACAGGAATCTAACAAAAATGTGAAAGAGTCTCTGGGCATTGGAGAGACATTCCAAGAGACATATCAAGAGACATGAAAAAAAAATCTTTTTTGGGCGGGAAAATACATTACTTTATATATTAAAAATGCGAATTTACGAAAGTACGAGAAGAATGAAAATGAAAGTAACTTTTTACCGTTTCAGATTTTGACAATTATTAGTGAGGTTACGACTTTTTAAAATTTGTTCCAAGTAACTAAGTGAAAAACATAAAAAATGGCCTTTGATTTCCTAATTTCTTTGGTTCTTAGACCATGTCAGACGACGTTGGTAGTGATTTTGGTGATGAATCGGACATTGAAGTTAGTTTTAAAATGGAAGAGACATCGTTAGAACGCGATATTGATGAAAATAGTGATCCAGAACCAACCACAGAATGGTCAGACTTAGACATCCTAAACAATGACAAACTAGATAATTTTTCGGTATTTTCAGGCCAAACATATAATGTTTCTTGCTATCAAAATGTAGAGAAATTGTTCCTCTATCTAACACATTTTAAAATATGAAAATCCCACTTATAGAGATGGCACAATTATTTTTTTTGTGACATGTGGTAAAACGTCCTGCAAGAGTTATCTCCCTGACCTTGATTGTTGTGATTAGACTTTCTGATATATATATATATATATATATATATATATATATATATATATATATATATATATGATATATATATATATATATATAAATAGAGAGAGAGAGGGGGGGGGTATGAATGTGTTGTGAGCGAATGAAATGTTTGGTTGTACGCTCGCGTCTATGTGTGTGAGTATGTGTGTGTGTGTCTGTGTGTGTGTGTGTGTGTGTGTGTGTGTGTGCGTGCGTGAATGAATGAAAGAGAGAGTCCTCTGGAGTTCGAAAGAGCAAGTGTGCGAGCACGTGAAGGAGAGACAGGGCCTCCAAAAATACAGTGTTCCCTGCTTGTCGCCTCTAAATTGGTCAGAATCAGCGTGGGTGCGCAACCGGATGCGCGGGTTGACGGAGGTAGGAAACAATAACAAACCCACATGGTTGCCATTACCTCCACCATCATTCTCGCTCACGGTTTGTGGAAAGCACTTCATTACAGGCACGTAATAGTGAATCTAGTTTTTGTTTTGAACATTTCTATTATTATTCTTTGTAAATTGACCCATATTAAAAGAAACATACAAACAAAACAGGCATGACCAGTCACTAACAATGCCGTGTAGTGTGTAGACAGTAACACAGGACGGTGAACATGACTGACACTGACATTGGGGTCGGAATGTCGGAACCCATGAGTCGTTCGCAACTCTGCCTCACGTATTCATTTAATCAGTCAATTTAATTTTTATTAAGCTTGCGTAAAACATACAAACAAAAAAGACATGACCAGTCACTAACAATGCAGTGTAGTGTGTAGACAGTAACACGGTATGGTGAACATGAATGACACTGGGATCGGAATGTCGGAACCCAGTAGTCGTTCGCAACTCAGCCTCGCGTACTCATTTAATCAGTCAATTTAAATTTCATTTAGCTTGCCTATTCTTCAAGTTTATGATATATTCACTTTTTCTATTTAAAAAGGGTAATCCAAACAGACCATAAAAACGATTTTATAATAAGCCGACTTCAACTTCCATCACTTACGACACGAACTTATTTTGGGTGTTTTTTTTTTAACAAAACCGTTTGACTCAAACTAAAGCTTCGGCATTGGATAAGGAGCGAGGTCCCTGTTGCCATCTTGCTTAGTTTATACAGAGACTGGGTTGCCAGCTTGGCTGTTCTTGATAAATAGTAGTAAATAGCACAACCTTGTGCAATGAGAGATAGAGAGAGAGAGAGAGAGATTTTGAACAAAAAACGAATATCTCTCTTCTCTCTCTCTCTCTCTTCCTCTCTCTCTCTCTCCTCTCTCTCTCTCTCTCTCTCTCTCTTCTCTCTCTCTCTCTCCCTCCTCTCTCTCTCTCTCTCTTCCTATTTCATCTGTCACACTGTTTGACAATCTTCTTCACCTGGCTCACTTGTACTTGTAATATCGGGTGTAAGGTAAAATTTTGAACAATTATTATTATTTATAAAATGCAGAAACTTTGCAAATAAACCGATAGACTAGATATTAATTCGATTCGAAAAGTGGAACACAAAAGGAGAATTTGCGAATACCCGGTCCAGACAAAAGCGTCATGGTCTTATTTATAAAGTGCAGAATCTTTGCAAATAAACGGATAAAATAGAGATTCATTCGATTCGAAAAGTGGAACACAAAAGCAGAATTTGCGAATGCCCGGTCCAGACATAAGCGTTATGGTCTTATTTATAAAGTGCAGAAACTTTGCAAATAAACGGATAAGATAGAGATTCATTCGATTCGAAAAGTGGAACACAAAAGCAGAATTTGCGAATGCCCGGTCCAGACATAAGCGTTATGGGCTTATTTATAAAGTGCAGAAACTTTGCAAATAAACGGATAAGATAGAGATTCATTCGATTCGAAAAGTGGAACACAAAAGCAGAATTTGCGAATGCCCGGTCCAGACATAAGCGCTATGGTCTTATTTATAAAGTGCAGAAACTTTGCAAATAAACGGATAAGATAGAGATTCATTCGATTCGAAAAGTGGAACACAAAAGCAGAATCTGCGAATGCCCGGTCCAGACATAAGCGTTATGGTCTTATTTATAAAGTGCAGAAACTTTGCAAATAAACGGATAGACTAGATGTTATTTCGATTCGAAAAGTGGAACACAAAAGGAAAATTTGCGAATACCCAGTCCAGACATAAGCGTCATAGTCCTATTTATAAAGTACAGAATCTTTGCAAATAGACGGATAAAATAGAGATTAATTCGATTCGAAAAGTGGAACACAAAAGCAGAATTTGCGAATGCCCGGTCCAGACATAAGCGCTATGGTCTTATTTATAAAGTGCAGAAACTTTGCAAATAAACGGAAAAAAACAGATTAATTCTAATCGAACAGTGGAACACAAAGGCAGAATTTGCGAACAACCGGTCCAGACATAAGCGTTATGGTCTTATTTATAAAATCTAGAAACTTTGCAAATAAATGGATAAAATAGAGATTAATTCGATTCGAAAAGTGGAACACAAAAGCAGAATTTGCGAATGCCCGGTCCCGACATAAGCGTTATGGTCTTATTAATAAAATGCAGAAACTTTGCAAATAAACGGATAGACTAGATATTAATTCGTTTCGAAAAGTGGAACACAAAAGCAGAATTTGCGAATGCCCGGTCCAGACATAAGCGCTATGGTCTTATTTATAAAGTGCAGAAACTTTGCAAATAAACGGAAAAAATAGAGATTAATTCTAATCGAACAGTGGAACCCAAAGGCAGAATTTGCGAACAACCGGTCCAGACATAAGCGTTATGGTCTTATTTATAAAGTGCAGAAAATTTGCAAATAAACGGATAAGATAGAGATTAATTCGATTCGAAAAGTGGAACACAAAAGCAGAATTTGTGAATACCCGGTCCAGGCATAAGCGTCATGGTCTTGTTTAAATGAAACAATGCCATTAAAAAAAATATATGGTCAATGAGTAATTAAGCTAAATATGCGGAGTTCAATTAGATAACTTGATCTGTGAATTTTTTTATAATTAGCTGTTTTTATTCTCCATCATTTAGGTTATGTGATTAAGTTTATAATTGAAATACAAACTTTATCTCACTTATCAATGTTTTGCAATAAAGGAGAGTGTGAGTGAACCTGAGCAAAGGAAATTATTTGAGAGAGTGATATTTATCATGCTTTTCAGTTTGTAGTTGAATTCTAGAATGGATTCTTTATAGTTCTCATTGATTGTATGTCAGTGTGTCAGTCTTTAGGACACCGATTACCCTAATGCGGCCACAATTTACAATGTGACGGCCACAACCCGTTAAACGCAGAGTGGGGTATTGTTGTTTGCAAGTAATGCTATGGTTTTAATAGGATATCTGTCTCCTATTAAAATACATTCCTGTGTTGGATTTTGGATTAAATTCATGTCTTCTTCGGATTTTGGGATATTTAATTTTCATGGATTGTGATTGTGATTTTCAAGACTATTAATGTAAGTAAATGCCCAAATAGATATTTTTATTCATTTATTCTTTATTTATTTTTTTTAGTTTTGTTTTGTTTGAAGCATTTATTATAAGAAATATTGTACATATGCACTTATACACCAAAGACTATATCCTTTCAACTGCTTATTATTATTATTATTTATTATTATTATTATTATTATTATTATTATTATTATTATTATTATTATTATTATTATTATTATTATTATTATTATTATTATTATATATTATTGTTGTTGTTGTTGTTGTTGTTGTTGTTGTTGTTGTTGTTATTATTATTATTATTATTATTATATAATAATAATAATAATTAATAATAAGTGCATTGAGTGAAATCCCAATCATGGTTGCCCAAATAAAACTGGCGCTAGAATCCCGACTACCTGTCTAAACGAATGTTGTTTGTACGATACATACTAACTACACGTTCAATATCGGGGGCAGAAAATATACGTTTGGTTTTATGAAATTAAAACAGTAGTCCCACATTGTTCTTTGATGTTATTTGTGGTTGCATTTGATTTGAAACTTACACATTATATTGTGTTACATTGTTTACAAAATATTTCTGGTACTCGTATGCATGTGTAGTCAACGGACCACCGGTCAATCGTGTTCTTTATTATTTTATTATTAATTTTGGCTTGACATCTTACATATGTGAATTTGACAGGTTGTTATGGATGGTAATTATAACATTAAGTGATTTTTAAACATTTTTACGGCGTTTTAAATGTCTTTTTTGCATTCATTGCCGAGCACCTCCACTTTTCTGTTACTATTTTAACGATCAGCTGATTTTCTCTTGCCTCCCCTTTAATTTCGCGGGCTTTTTTCAGAACGAGGCGTGGGAGTGGCTAATTGCATAGTAACGGATTCAGCCTTTTTAACTTTTTGAGATTTATTTGAAAAAAAAAGGGGGGGGGGCACACACAACAGAGAGAGAGAGAGAGAGAGAGAGAGAGAGAGAGAGAGAGAGAGCTTGTTGATATACGGGGTAAGGCGCTGTATAAAAACCCAAAGAGGGCTTTAGAGAATAACTGTCCTTGATAAAAACCATATTTTATTACTATTTTTATTATCATTATTATTATTATTATTATTATTATTATATTATTATTATTATTATTATTATTATTATTATTATTATTATTATTATTATTATTATTATTATTATTATTACTATTATTATTATTATTATTATTATTATTATTATTATTATTATTATTATTATTATTATTCAGTGGCGTAGGGCCTTAAAGGCTATTAAGGCTAAGCCACAGGTCATCATTGTCTTGATAATTTGTAAGAATTTAACAATAAAAAGTCACACCTTTAATTTTCTGTTTCGCAAACAATGAAATTCATTGTTCACCTGGTGTTGAAAAACCCTTACAGAGCCTCAAAACTTGAACCAATCACACCGCTTTGAATTTACTACAGCTCGAGTCATACTCGTACCCCTGACCAATCAGTATAGCGTGTGGCTTTAAAGGTTGAGAAGGCTTCCAGCCAGGGCACTCACACTTCCAGCCATATTCCCACGGTAGCTACAACCAGGCGATGCATTTCACGTTTGCTCGTGGATCTTTACCTTGCAGTTGGTGAGGGGGCTTGAGACACACGGGAGGGCAAAGGTGTAAATCCCGGTCGACCGTCACGAGACCATCCCGGGTATCGAGCCAACGAGCCACATGAGCTGCTCGCCCCGGTGTGTGACTAAATTTGATCCAAACCCGGTGCCCGAATAGCAGCCCTATCCCGGGCGCCACACTATTATCCTTATGTCGAGTCCCAACCAGTCCCGTCAATGGCGAAGCGGTCTGCCGCCTAGCCAAATAATACCGCGTTCGTGTCGCCCGGGTCGTCGGCACGTCCGAGAAAAAAGCAAACGTCCCATGCATCAATCGATTCGCGGGGATGGCGAACTGACGCGTATATTGTCCCTGAACGTCGAGAGCCAGAGTATGGCAAAAAATGAACTTTTATCAAAGCTATTGGCCGTTCATTGCGTTGATATCCTCCTTTTACAGGAGACCCACCTTTATTCAGGCGCGCAATCTTCCCGATTCCAGATCCCAGGCTATACGGTGGTCCAACCCGAGGACACCTCGAGGCTCAAAGGAGGGGTTAGCGTTTACGCTAAAGAGCCATCGAAGGTAAGGGTCATTGAGAGCGTAACGGACAGCAATGGGGTGAACCGAATTTCCGTGGAAGTAGGTGGACTGTGTTTGCATAATATATACAAACCACCTAGAGCGACTTGGACTACACCACCGGTACCGGTGGTCAGCCATCCTTCCATCTGTCTGGGAGACTTTAATAGCCACCATCACGAATGGGGCTACCGAGACTGCAATGAGGCAGGAAGACAACTCCGCTCATGGATGGACTGTAATGATCTACACCTAGTGTACGATCCTACAGCCAAGGGTACCTTCCGGGGTACCCGCCATAAGAAGGAGTATACTCCAGACCTCACCCTTGTAACGAAAGGCGCGAACGGTGAACCGTTGCAGGTGAAGCGGACAGTCCTCGGGGACTTTCCGCATAGCCAGCACAGGCCGGTTCTTGTCACAGCTGGGGTGACAATACCGAGGGTGCAGTCTCTCCCACTTTGCAGATGGAATTTCAGGAAGGCTGACTGGGAGGAATTCAGTTCCTATATCGAGCAGGTCTGCCCTGCCATTCCTCCCAAGTCCAAGAATATAACCAGATTCAGTAGGCTACTGGTTAAGAGCGCTCAACGCTCTATTCCACGGGGCAAACGGAAATTCTACACCCCTTGCTGGACAGCAGAGTCGGAAGAGCTGTACCGAGAGTACCAGCAGACCCAGTCCCAGGACACAGCCGATAGACTACTCCAGTCTCTGGCAGAGGGAAGGAAGCAACGGTGGCAGGAGACCGTGGAAAGTCTCGACTTTACACACTCCAGCCGCCACGCTTGGCGCTTGATAAAGAAATTGGACCCAGATCGGAATTTCGCGAAGGCTGCACCGGAATGCGAGGCAGACACAATTGCCAAGAATATCAAGAACCGTAGCAAGCGGGTCCCTAATCAGGCTTTTGAGCGCGGTGTCCGCAAGGCGTACCGTACGATTTTGGACTCGCTACCTGCGGAGGAGTCGGACTGGACGGCCCCGTTCAGTCCCCGAGAAGTGGGTGCAGCCATTAGCGAAGTGAAGAACGGCAAAGCAGCTGGGATAGATGGTGTATATCCCGATATGGTGACGCATCTGGGCCCCAGGGCACGGGCCTGGCTAGCAGAGGCAATGTCTGACATCCTTGCAAACGGAAAGCTTCCACAAGTGTGGAAGCATGCGAAGATAGTTGCCATCCTGAAGCCAGGGAAGCCGGCGAAGGAGGCAGACAGTTACAGACCCATATCGCTGCTGAGCTGTCTTTACAAACTGTTGGAGCGTGTTCTATTAAACCGATGGGGGCCGGTCCTAGACGCTGCCCTGCCACCTGAGCAGGCAGGCTTCAGGGAAGGGAGGTGCACCACGGAGCAGGTCATTGCCCTTACAGAGCATATTGAGCACGGGTTCGAGAGAAAACAGCAAACAGGTGCTGTGTTTATAGACCTATCAGCGGCGTACGATACGGTCTGGTGCGATGGGTTAATGCTCAAACTTGCAAAAATCATAAGGTGCAAAAAGACCTTGAAGTTGTTCTCTTCGATCTTAGGGGAAAGGCAATTCCACGTCGCGCTGGGAGACGTCACGAGCAAAGTTAGGAAATTGAAGAATGGGGTCCCTCAGGGATCGGTACTTGCGCCAATGTTGTTTAACGTTTACATTAGCGATATGCCGAACACTTCCTCCCTGAGGCTGGGATACGCAGACGACTGGGCACTCGTTACTCAGAGTAAAGTGTGGACCCGTCTCGAGAGCGTACTCAGCGAGGACGTCACCAGACTCAAATCCTACTTTGACAAGTGGTACCTGAAGATGAACACTTCAAAAACCGTGGCCACTGCATTTCACTTATGCAGTGGTTG